>NC_086448.1:373315783-373495783 GCF_028390025.1 Pseudophryne corroboree | reverse complement strand
CCTGACAAGGTTCAAGTTCAAGATGGAATCGCTAAGAGCGGTCATTGCAAGCCTGAAAGGGGGAGATTTTATGGTGACTCGGGACATAAAGGATGCATACCTTCATGTCCCCATTTATCCACCTCACCAGGCGTACCTCAGAATTGCAGTACGGGATTGTCATTACCAATTTCAGACGTTGCCGTTTGGTCTCTCCACGGCCTTGAGAATATTCACCAAGGTAAGGCGGAAATGATGGTGCTCCTGCGGAAGCAAGGTGTCACTATTATCACGTACTTGGACGATCTCCTCATAAAAGCGAGATCAAGAGAGCAGTTGCTGAACAGCGTATCACTTTCTCTGGAAGTGTAACGGCAACACGGCTGGATTCTATATATTCCAAAGTCGCAGTTGGTTCTTACAGCTCATCTGCCTCTCTTAGGCATGATCCTAGACACAGACCAGAAAAGGGTTTATCTCCCGATAGAGAGAGCTCAGGAGCTCGTGACACTGGTCAGGAATCTATTAAAACCAAAACAGGTGTCAGTGCATCACTGCACTCGAGTCCTGGGAAGGAGGGTGGCATCATACGAGGCCATTCCCTTCGGCAGGTTCCATACGAGGACCTTCCAATGGGACTTACTGGACAAGTGGTCCAGATCACATCTTCAGATGCATCGGTTAATCACTCTATCCCCCAGAGCCAGGGTGTCTCTCCTGTGGTGGCTGCAGAGTGCTCACCTTCTCGAAGGTCGCAGATTCGGTATTCGGGACTGAGTCCTGGTGACCACGGATGCAAGCCTCCTAGGGTGGGGGGCAGTCACACAGGGAAGAAATTTCCAAGGGCTGTGGTCAAGGCAGGAGACTTGCCTTCATATCAATATCCTGGAACTAAGGGCCATATACAACGCCCTGAGTCAAGCGGAGACCCTGCTTCGCGACCAACCGGTTCTGATTCAGTCAGACAATATCACCGCAGTGGCTCATGTAAACCGCCAAGGCGGCACAAGGAGCAGGGTGGCGATGGTAGAAGCCACCAGAATTCTTCGCTGGGCGGAGAATCACGTAAGCGCACCGTCAGCAGTGTTCATTCCGGGACTGGGCGGAGAATCACGTAAGCGCACCGTCAGCAGTGTTCATTCCGGGAGTGGACAACTGGGAAGCAGACTTCCTCAGCAGGCACGACCTCCACCCGGGAGAGTGGGGACTTCATCAAGAAGTCTTCATGCAGATTGCAAGTCGGTGGGAACTGCCACAGGTAGACATGATGGCATCCCGCCTCAACAAAAAGCTGCAGAGATATTGCTCCAGGTCAAGAGACCCTCAGGCGATAGCTGTGGACGCACTGGTGACACCGTGGGTGTTTCAGTTGGTCTATGTATTTCCTCCTCTTCCTCTCATACCCAAAGTGCTGAGAATCATAAGAAAAGAGGAGGGAGAACAATACTCTTTGTTCCGGATTGGCCAAGAAGGACTTGGTATCCAGATCTGCAAGAAATGCTCACAGAGGACCCGTGGCCTCTGCCTCTAAGACAGGACTTGTGCAACAGGGGCCTGTCTGTTCCAAGACTTACCGCGGCTGCGTTTGACGGCATGGCGGTTGAACGCCGGATCCTAGCAGAAAAAGGCATTCCGGATGAGGTCATTCCTACGCTGATAGAGGCTAGGAAGGATGTGACGGCTCAACATTATCACCGTATATGGCGAAAATATGTTGCTTGGTGAGGCCAGGAATGCCCCTACGGAGAAATTCCAGCTGGCCTGTTTCCTTCACTTCCTACAGTCGGGAGTGGCTTTGGGCCTGAAATTGGGTTCCATTAAGGTCCAGATTTCGGTCCTATCCATTTTCTTTCAAAAAGAACTGGCTTCTCTTCCTGACGTTCAGACGTTGTAAAGGGAGTGCTGCATATTCAGCCCCCTTTTGTGCCTCCAGTGGCACCTTGGGATCTTAACGTGGTGTTGAGTTTCCTGAAGTCACACTGGTTTGAGCCACTCAAAACCGTGGAGTTAAAATTTCTCGCGTGGAAGGTGGTCATGCTATTAGCCTTGGCTTCAGCTAGGCGTGCGTCAGAATTAGCGGCTTTGTCACAT
The DNA here is from genome assembly GCF_028390025.1 of Pseudophryne corroboree. Classification (NCBI taxonomy): domain Eukaryota; kingdom Metazoa; phylum Chordata; class Amphibia; order Anura; family Myobatrachidae; genus Pseudophryne; species Pseudophryne corroboree. The sequence continues at coordinate 373,493,713 of NC_086448.1, read as the reverse complement.
AAAAGCCCCAATCTGGTTTTCCATATGGACAGGGCAGAATTGCGGACCAGTCCACAATTTCTGCCAAAAGTGGTGTCATCTTTTCATATGAACCAACCTATTGTGGTGCCTGTGGCTACTCGTGACTTGGAGGATTCAGAGTTGCTGGATGTGGTCAGGGCTTTGAAGGTTTACGTAGCCAGAACGGCTAGAGTCAGGAAAACTGAGTCGCTGTTTATCCTGTATGCATCCAACAAGCTGGGTGCTCCTGCTTCAAAGCAAACTATTGCTCGCTGGATCTGTAACACGATTCAGCAGGCTCATTCTGCGGCTGGATTGCCGCTTCCAAAATCAGTAAAAGCCCACTCCACAAGGAAGGTGGGCTCTTCTTGGGTGGCTGCCCGAGGGGTCTCGGCATTACAGCTTTGCCGAGCTGCTACTTGGTCAGGTTCAAACACTTTTGCAAAGTTTTACAAGTTTGATACCCTGGCTGAGGAGGACCTTGTGTTTGCCCATTCGGTGCTGTAGAGTCATCCGCACTCTCCCACCCGTTTGGGAGCTTTGGTATAATCCCCATGGTCCTTACGGAGTCCCCAGCATCCACTAGGACGTTAGAGAAAATAAGATTTTACTTACCGGTAAATCTATTTCTCGTAGTCCGTAGTGGATGCTGGGCGCCCGTCCCAAGTGCGGACTTCTTCTGCAATACTTGTATATAGTTATTGCTTAAATAAGGGTTATGTTGTGGTTGCATCAGGTTTGATCTGATGCTCCGTTGTTGTTCATACTGTTAACTGGGTAAGTTTATCACAAGTTATACGGTGTGATTGGTGTGACTGGTATGAGTCTTGCCCTGGATTCCAAAATCCTTTCCTTGTACTGTCAGCTCTTCCGGGCACAGTTTCTCTAACTGAGGTCTGGAGGAGGGACAGAGGGAGGAGCCAGAGCACACCAGTATCCAAATTCTTTCTTAAAGTGCCGTCTCCTGCGGAGCCAGTCTATTCCCCATGGTCCTTACGGAGTCCCCAGCATCCACTACGGACTATGAGAAATAGATTTACCGGTAAGTAAAATCTTATTATTTCAACAGGCTCAACAATTGATTAGAAAACTGAAGTCGTGTGATGCTAATTCAAGAAAGACAGTCTGAACTGTCACTATAATCCAATTATATATTATCAGGCCCTATTAGAATACCTTTGGAGAATAAGCAATAATTTATCCATTTTCAGTTTATTTGCTTTATTCTATGATATAGCAAAGGCATGCAGGTATACATGAGACAATAGCTTTTAATTTCATCAGTTTTCAGGAGGAATGAAGGATTGTTTAATTAGGCTGTAAGGGTAGCATAAATATGTTCACATCTGCAACGGAATGGCGGTAGACAAAGTGAAAATATGTATCTTAGAAGAATCCAGAAACCAGCTAGGTCACACTATAACCAACCTATGACACTAACATCAAGGGCTGGATTCAATTAGATGCAATAGTTTACCATGCCTGGAAAAAGGTGGTACAGCCCCTTTTCCTCATGCAGTAAATTACGGGCATTAACCCATAGAATCTGGGCTAAGTTCCCAAAGCTATGTGTTAAAAGGTTTTCGGCACCTGCAATCACGGTATTAAAAGCAAATCCAAAATCCGCGTTCACTGAAGCCTGCAGGCTAATTGCGAGCTGTAGCAGGCTATCACTGAATAACCCTGGTAGATAAATTAGTCTGAAGTGATTAAACGCTGCTAATTGAATCCGGCCCCAAGTATCCATTCTTAAAACCCTCAAACACTAAACAGACATGTCCTCTGATAAAGACAGGGGATCAGCTGGGAACTTTGCCACACATTGTGGCTCTCCAACACTCCATACTCCATTCCCAATGGTTTTTATAGTTTATCTTTTGCTATATACTTGGAACACAGTGGCCCAACACAATTACAATAACACGCGCCTTCCCATTTCCTCCCACCTATGTACTGTTGCAAGATCTCCAGACACTAAATCCAGACTTATTAACTTCAACTGCATGTGTGGAAAAAACCTGTATGGGCCGAATTCAGAGCTGCAGAAGCATCTTTTGGCAGTCGCTCGTTTGTGACTTTATACATATGTAATAAAGCCTGGAGCATCTTTAACGCCACCAATGGTCATTCATCGAAACTTGCACCAGCCCTATGGTAGGTAGAGATTTACAATCTGAGTACAGCCTCCAAAGTGAATTATTAAGCAGTCCGAGTATGTAACTAGTTCAGTGACCCGCCTGCAACACTCCCACAACAGGCCCGTAAGATGGACTATACCTGTGCATCTGTTTAGCCACCTCCCAGCCAGCCACCAGGAAAACCAAAACATCTCTGATAGAGTGCATCTCAATCGCGACAACATCTTTGTGGAGGGTGGTCTTCAGTATGCCGACTGACGGGATCCCGGCGCACAGTATACCGGCGCCGGGATCCAGACAGCCGGCATACCGACAATTATTCTCCCTCGTGGGGGTCCACGACCCCCCTTGAGGGAGAATAAAATAGTGTGGCGCGCCACCGTGCCCGTAGCATGGCGAGCGCAGCGAGCCCACAAGGGGCTCATTTGCGCTCACCACACTGTCGGTAAGCCGGCGGTCGGGCTCCCGGCGCCGGTATGCTGGTCGCCGGGAGCCCGACCGCCGGCATATCGTAGTGAACCCCTTTGTGGATGCACTCTGTGTAAAGGGAGGTGCTCAGATGAGCCAAAACTAACTGTTCAGTGCCCAGCAGGTGCTTTGCACATTGCAAATGAATTCCTATACATCTCTACAAAAATGTGAATGTCTAATGCTGAGCATACACGTTACTTTTATATGGCCGATCTGCCCGGTATCAGCAAATTGGGCAGATAATTGCAGCAGGTAACGATTGGCCGGGCATGCCGGATCATCCAGCAAGTCCCTCTGATGCAATATTCTTATAGTGTCCAATCAGCTGCTTCAGACAGTGTATGCCCTACTGCGGCCGCCCGATGGACATTTCCCCTGTTCCTTCACACGGGAAGGAATGGGGAAATGTCTCCTTCCCGGGGGTTGAACGCTGCTATGATGGGCAATACACTGTGAGAGATCTCGCATTGTATGTCCTGGATATCGGCAGTGTCAGATAAAATGCCTGTTGGTCTGACACATATTTATGTAAATATATAAAGAAAACAATCACACAAAAAAAAAAAAAAAAAAAAAAATATTATATATATATATATATATATATATATATATATATATATATATATATATATATATATATATATATATATATATATATATAGTAGTAGCAGATTTAAAATGATTAAATATTTACCACATAACTCCTGTTATGGGCCCTACACACTGGCCGATATTTTGAAAGATATGAACGATCTCGTTCATAAATGAACGAGATCTCGTTCATATCTTTCAGTGTGGAGACTTAAGCGATGAACGATGCACGTCCCCGCGCTCGTTCATCGCTGGTCTCCTGTCGGCTGTGCATGCAGGCCAATATGGACGATCTCGTCCATATTTGCCTGCACGTCTATGGAGCCGGGTGACGGGGGGAGTGAAGAAGCTTCACTCCCCCCGTCACTGCCCCCCCCGCCGCCGGGTCGCTCGTCGGCCGTATCGGCCGTCGGGCACCTCGGCCAGTGAGTAGGGCCCTTTACAGAACACCCATGGAGTGAAAAGCAATTTAACAAAACAATACTATCAAATGAGAAAATGTAAACAAAAACAGAATTAGTTTTTCTTTTGTATATAAATATTGGATAGTATGCTACAGCAGAAAAATATATATTTCAATATTCAATCATTCCTATATTTCATCCATCTACTGCTTGGAAAAAAATTTTTATAAATAAACCAAAACATAAATGCACTGGAAAAGTTGGAAAATGTAGTTTTAGTAACATTAAAGCCACACTGCAAAGATGCCAATTCAATGTTTTGTTTTTTACAAGAACTTTGAAACCCGGGATTCAGCTGCATGTCTGAAAGCGGCATAAGTGACCAGAACAATGTAGGCACACAGTTGTAACAAAAGTTTAGTTGTCATCTGATGTGGCAGGCTGCCATTTATGCAACAGGTTGTGTAAAACATGTTTGCTAAAGCATTAAATACCAATTACTTTTCTTTTTCCTTCTACACGCATTACCCTTTTTCAAATACTAGATGTAATAATGACAGATACAAAGAGGTATATTTACTAAAGTGCCTGTTTTTAGAAGTGGAGATGTTGCCCATCGCAAACAAACAGATTCTAGATGTTATCTTCTAGAAGGTGCTAGATAAATAAGTTTCATCTGTTTGGTTGCTATGGGCAACAACTCCACTTCTAAATAAATGCACTGCAGATAATTTACCCCTAGATGTAATAATGACGGAATTAATAATGGATAAAGTTTAATAAAACCAGTAACGGGCAAGCAATCTTTTTAGAAGCCAAAATCAGCATTTAGCACTTCACAGCTAACAAGAGGTGGAAATAGCGACAGAGCAGCCGATGCAATACACTAGGGCCCGCTACAGTGAAAGGGCCTGCATCCGGTGGCATTACAATCCGTTACACTGACATATTATATGCAGCAACCATCTGCCGCCAGTATCTCAAACGCCGAAGTTAAACAATGTGGTCTGCAGTCCTGGCCCGGCTAGAGGGAGCTACTCTCCCATCTCCTCTGGCCCCAGATTCCCCTCTGTAACTAAGGTGCTTTCCTTGGGAACCAGGGGTCTGATTTCACAATCTCATATAACAGTCCCTGGCATGAAATGAGAGGCGGAGCAGAGTCAGACTGGTAGTCATTTCCATGCACAGCAGCAGCCCAGATATCCACGCCAGGTAGGAAAACCATCTGGCTTTACCCCTTCCATTGTGTTACAGTACAGAGTACTCAGCATCAAGTCCGATGTTGTTCTGTGTTGTTGCACAATTGTGAAAAAAAAAAAAATATTCTTTTATAATTCAGATGGAAGAAAGTAAAAACAATACTAAACAAACTTGACCCTGTGAGCACCCAGTTCACACATTTGGACTGAATATACCAGATATATTGACAGCTCTCAAGTTTTGAGGCACTTACATGACAAGGAGCAACAATGTTTTGTTTTTTTAGTTTTGCATTACCCTTAAGGGCCCCATACACTACAACGATATATCTGAGGCTGAAGTCGGAGGCGATTTCCCTTGAAACTCCCCCGGGAGCGGTTCCATACGATTTGGTACATTTTGCATGCGATATATCTTATGCGAGCCCAGCCATGCCTGTGGGAACAGACATATCACGAGTGCAGCACTAACGATCTAGGGGAGCCAATCCAACCCTCACGGGAACGCGCATCAAATCAGAAACACATCCAAAATGCCCGATTTCACCCTATATATCGGCCTGAATACCTGAATGAAATCGGGCATTATCGTTCTAGTGTATGGGGCCCTTTAGGCTGGGTACACACTAGAAGATAAATTGTACGCCTCGATTAGTGTGTACGTCCAATTGCACGTTCATAGCGGTCATTCAACGTATCTTTCCCACCTGATGTGTGGCACGTCAGATGGAGTGATGACATGCAGTTACACGCATGCTGTAACAACACACTGCACAATCATACACGATTGTGTAGGGTGTTCAGCACGCGCAATGTATCATAACATTGTGCAGTGTGTAAACAGCTTTCCTTTTACTTATTTAAAAGAAAAAAAAATATATATTTTTTTTAAATCCAGAGACTCCGACTGGTCTCTTCCCTAATCCAAACTGGTTTTAAACAGTATTGGCTATTCAATCCATATTGCATGAATCTATCATTGTATAACAGGTCCAAATCAAGTCCCCTTTGCATTTAAAGGAGTTCCTGTTAATTTCTTAGTACAAGGCCAGAGTGAGTTTATTTTTGCAGATATCCACGACAATTTAATAAAATCTTTTGTCACTTTACTCCACCTGTTCTATCACTTTCACTGAAAAAAAAAAAAAATCATTCAACTATTTCAGTGACCATGTGGTTTACAGTATGATTATTTTCTTGATGCACTGTAAAAGCAGTCAATTATACAGCAAATTATGAGAAGAAAAAAAAACCTTTCATAGTCCGTAGGGGATACTGGGAATCCATTTAGTACCATGGGGTATAGACGGGTCCCCTTGGAGCCATGGGCACTGTAGACGTTTAATAACATGCACTGGCTCCTCCCTCTATGCCCCTCCTACCAGACTCAGTCCAGGAAACTGTGCCTGAGGAGACGGACATACTTTGAGAGAAGGAAATAGATAAGGAAAGTGATGAGATTTCGAACCAGCACAACCTGAACAAGAGGAAAGCCATGCTAACCAAACTTGAAAATAAGATTTTAAACCTACCGGTAAATCTATTTCTCCTAGTCCGTAGAGGATGCTAGGGACTCCGTAAGGACCATGGGGTATAGACGGGCTCCGCAGGAGATAGGGCACCTAAAAAGAACTTTGACTATGGGTGTGCACTGGCTCCTCCCTCTATGCCCCTCCTCCAGACCTCAGTTAGAGAACTGTGCCCAGAGGAGATGGACAATACAAGGCAGGATTTAGCAATCCAAGGGCAAGATTCATACCAGCCCACACCAATCATACCATGTAACCTGGAACATACATAACCAGTTAACAGTATGAACAAAACGACAGTAACGGTCCAAGACCGATGTCAACTGTAACATAACCCTTATGTAAGCAACAACTATGTACAAGTCTTGCAGAGTTTCCGCACTGCGACGGGCGCCCAGCATCCTCTACGGACTAGGAGAAATAGATTTACCGGTAGGTTTAAAATCTTATTTTCTCTTATGTTCTAGAGGATGCTGGGGACTCCGTAAGGACCATGAGGTTTAAACCAAAGCATCCAATCGGGCGGGAGAGTGCGTATGACTCTGCAGCACCGACTGAGCAAACGCTAGTTCCTCATCAGCCAGGGTATCAAACTTGTAGAATTTAGCAAAAGTGTTTGACCCCGACCAAGTCGCCGCTCGGCAAAGTTGTAATGCCGAGACGCCTCGGGCAGCCGCCCAAGAAGAGCCCCCCTTCCTAGCGGAATGGGCCTTAACCGAATTTGGTACCGGCAATCCAGCCGTAGAGTGAGCCTGCTGAATCGTATTACAGATCCAGCGAGCAATAGTCTGCTTCGAAGCAGGAGCGCCAATCTTATTGGCCGCATACAGGACAAACAGAGCCTCTGTTTTCCTAATTCTAGCCGTCCTGGCTACATAAATTTTTAAGGCCCTGATTACGTCCAGGGATCTGGAATCCTCCAGGTCACTTGTAGCCACAGGCACCACAATAGGTTGATTCATATGGAACGAAGAAACCACTTTAGGCAAAAATTGCAGACATGTCCTCAATTCAGCTCGATCCACATGAAAAATCAAGTAGGGGCTCTTGTGTGACAAAGCCGCCAATTCCGACACTCTCCTTGCTGATGCTAAGGCCAACAACATGACCACCTTCCAGGTAAGAAATTTCAACTCAACCTTGTTAAGCGGTTCAAACCAGTGTGATTTTAGGAACTGCAACACCACGTTCAGGTCCCATGGTGCCACTGGAGGCACAAAAGGGGGCTGGATGTGCAGCACTCCCTTAACAAACGTCTGGACTTCTGGAAGAGAAGCCAATTCCTTCTGAAAGAAAATCGAGAGGGCCGAAATCTGTACCTTAACAGAGCCTAATTTCAGGCCCATATCCACTCCTGTCTGTAGGAAGTGGAGAAGATGACCCAGATGAAAATCTTCCGTATGTGCATTCTTGGTCTCACACCAAGACACATACTTTCGCCAGATACGGTGATAATGTTTTACTGTCACCTCCTTCCTAGCCTTTATTAAAGTAGGGATGACCTCTTCCAGAATCCCCTTTTTCGCTAGGATTCGGCGTTCAACCGCCATGCCGTCAAACGTAACCGCAGTAAGTCTTGAAATACACAAGGCCCCTGCTGCAACAGGTCTTCCCTCAGAGGAAGAGGCCAGGGATCTCCTGTGAGCATGTCTTGTAGATCAGAGTACCAGGCCCTTCGAGGCCAGTCTGGGACAACGAGTATCGTCTGTACTCTTCTTCGTCTTATGATCCTCAACACTTTTGTGATGAGAGGAAGAGGAGGAAACACGTAGACTGATTTGAACACCCACGGTGTTACCAGAGCGTCTACTGCTACTGCCTGAGGGTCCCGAGACCTGGCGCAATACCTCCGAAGTTTTTTGTTGAGGCGTGACGCCATCATGTCTATTTGAGGAGTTCCCCAAAGACGTGTTACGTCTGCAAAGACTTCTTGATGAAGTCCCCACTCTCCTGGATGGAGATCGTGTCTGCTGAGGAAGTCTGCTTCCCAGTTGTCCACTCCCGGAATGAAGACAGCAGACAGAGCGCTTACATGATTTTCCGCCCAGCGAAGGATCCTTGTGGCTTCTGCAATCGCGACTCTGCTTCTTGTCCCGCCTTGGCGGTTCACATGAGCCACTGCTGTGACATTGTCCGATTGAATCAGAACCGGTAGGTTTCGAAGAAAACTCTCCGCTTGTCGAAGGCCGTTGTAAATGGCCCTGAGTTCCAACACATTGATGTGTAGACAGGACTCCTGGTCTGACCAAAGACCCTGAAAATTTTTTCCCTGTGTGACCGCTCCCCATCCTCGGAGGCTCGCGTCCGTGGTAACCAGGATCCAATCCTGAATTCCGAACCTGCGACCCTCCAGGTGGTGAGCACTTTGCAACCACCACAGGAGGGACACTCTGGTCCCTGGGGACAGAGTTATTTTCCGATGTAAGTCAGATGGGACCCGGACCACTTGTCCAGAAGGTCCCATTGAAAAGTCCTTGCATGGAACCTTCCGAAAGGAATGCCCTCGTAGGCCGCCACCATTTTCCCCAGAATTCGAGTGCATTGGTGAACGGACACCCTTTTCGGTTTTAGCAGGTCTCTGACCATGTTCTGGATGTCTTGGGCTTTCTCTACTGGGAGGAAGACCTTCATTTGTTCCGTATCCAGTATCATACCTAGGAACGGTAGTCGAGTTTTCGGAATCAACTGTGACTTCGGTAGATTTAGAATCCAACCGTGTTGCTGGAGCACTCTCAGAGAGAGCGCCACACTGCTCAGCAATTTCTCCCTTGATCTCGCTTTTATCAGGAGATCGTCCAAGTATGGGATAATTGTGACTCCATGCTTGCGCAGGGCCACCATCATTTCCGCCATTATCTTGGTGAAAATCCTTGGGGCCGTGGAGAGTCCAAACGGCAACGTCTGAAATTGGCAATGACAATCCTGTACAGAGAATCTCAGGTATTCCTGATGGGGGGCATATATGGGGACATGAAGGTACACATCCTTTATGTCCAGAGACACCATAAACTCCCCCTCCTCCATGTTGGCTATTATCGCTCTAAGAGATTCCATTTTGAATTTGAATCTTTTTATGTACAGGTTTAGGGATTTCAGATTCAAAATGGGTCTGACCAAACCGTCTGGTTTTGGGACCACAAATAGGGTTGAGTAGTAACCTCTTCCCTGCTGGTGCAGGGGAACCTTGATTATCACTTGCTGTATACACAGCGTTTGAATTGCAGCTAACACTACATCCCTTTCCGATGTGTAAGCTGGTAGGGCCGATTTGAAAAATCGGCGTGGGAGCACCTCCTCGAATTCCAATTTGTAACCCTGGGGAACTATTTCCAACACCCAGGGATTCAGGTCCGAACTGACCCAGGCCTGACTGAAAAGTCGAAGACGTGCCCCCACCGGTGCGGACTCCCTCAGGGGAGCCCCAGCGTCATGCTGTGGTTTTTGGAGCAGCCGGGGAGGACTTTTGTTCCTGGCCACCTGCCGAAGCAGGTGCTCTCTTGCCTATGCCCTTACCTCTGGCGAGGAAAGAGGATCCCCGACCTCTTTTGGACTTGTGCGACCGAAAGGACTGCATCTGATAGGGTGTTACTTTCTTTTGCTGTTGGGGAATATATGGCAAAAAATTTGATTTACCTGCTGTAGCTGTGGAAACCAGGTCCGTCAGCCCATCCCCAAACAATACATCACCCTTATAGGGTAGTACTTCCATGTGTTTCTTGGAATCCGCATCACCCGTCCTTTGGCGAGTCCATAAGGATCTTCTCGCTGAGACAGACATGGCATTGGCCCTAGAAGCTAGCAATCTAATGTCCCTTTGAGCATCCCTCATAAATAAGACTGCGTCTTTAATATGGGCTAGAGTTATGAATATAGTATCCTTATCCATATTATCAAATTGATCTGTCAGCTCATCTGTCCAAGCTGCAATTGCGCTACACACCCATGCCGACGCAATTGTTGGTCTTAGCACAGCACCCGTATGAGAATAAATACACTTTAAGGTAGTTTCTTGCCTGCGATCTGCAGGGTCCTTAAGGGCCGCTGTGTCAGGAGACGGTAGCGCCACTTTCTTTGACAAGCGCGTCAGGGCCTTGTCCACAGTGGGGGATTATTCCCAAATCTCCCTGTCCTGCTTAGGGAAAGGGTATGCCATATAAATTCTTTTGGGGATCTGCGGTCTCTTATCCGGAGTCTCCCAAGCTTTTCCAAGGAATTCATTTAATTCATGAGATGTGGGAAAGTTAATAATCTGTTTCTTTTCCTTAAACATGTGTACCCTTGTGTCGGGGACCGAGGGTTCATTCACAATATGCAACACATCCCTTATTGCCACAATCATACACTGGATGGTTTTAGTCACCCTAGGGTGCAATTTTACTTAGTCATAGTCGACACTGGAATCAGAATCCGTGTCGGTAGTAGTGTCTTGTGTTAAGGGACGCTTTTGAGACCCCGACGGGCCCTGTGAGTCGGTCCAATCTGAGGATTGACCCCCTGATGTCCCCCCTAAATCAGCCTTATCAAGCCTTTTATGTAAAGATGCCACACTTGCATTCAACATATGCCACATGTCCATCCAATCTGGGACACACCACTCATTTGCTCCACCTCCTCCTTGGAGAAGCCTTCCGCCTCAGACATGTCGACACACACGTACCGACACCCCACACACACAGGGATTAACCTATAAGGGGACAAAACCCCAACCAGGCCCTTAGGAGAGACAGAGAGAGTATGCCAGCACACACCAGCGCTTAAAAACACTGGAAAAAACATGTCCAGATAGCGCTTTTTTATATATATTATGCCAATTCCCACTCACTGCGTCGCTAATGTGCCCCCCTCCTCTTTTTTCCAGCCTGTGAGTTCAGCAGGGGAGAGACCAGGGAGCCAGCGTTTTCCTCATGCAGCTTCTGTGGAGAAAATGGCGCTGGTTAGTGCTGAGGATCAAGCCCCGCCCACCCGACGGCAGGCTTCGGTCCCAGTGATTTTTTAATAAAATGGCGAGGGATCATAGATTTACTGCCTCCGCAGTCTAATCCAACTGTATTTGTGCCAAAATGTGAGGTTTATTGCTGCCCAGGGCGCCCCCCCCTGCACGTGTGTGTGTGTGTGTGTGTGTGTGTGTGTGTGTGTGTGTGTGTGTGTGTGTGTGTGTGTGTGTGTGTGTCTGGGAGCAATGGCCTTACCTCATGAAGATCTGATGTCTTCTGCCTTCTCTATCCGGCTTCTATCTTCGGAATCTGTGAGGAGGACGGTGGCGCGGCCCTGGGACGAACCCCAGGTGAGACCTGTGTTCCGACTCCTTCTGGAGCGAATGGTGTCCAGTAGCCTTAGAAGCAGTGCCCAACTTGACAAGCCAGCTCTGCTTCTCTCTCCTCGGTCCCACGATGCAGGGAGCCTGTTGCCAACAGGACTCCCTGAAAATAAAAAACCTAACAAAATTCTTTTTCCACAGAAAACTCTGGAGAGCTCTCTGCAGTGCACCCATTCTCCTCTGGGCACAGAATCTAACTGAGGTCTGGAGGAGGGGCATAGAGGGAGGAGCCAGTGCACACCCATAGTAAAAGTTCTTTTTAGGTGCCCTATCTCCTGCGGAGCCCGTCTATACCCCATGGTCCTTACAGAGTCCCCAGCATCCTCTAGGACGTAAGAGAAAACAGGGACAGCAACAGCTGAACCAAACAACAGTATGTCAACAAGTAACCGTGCAAGAACACGTACCGGGCGGGTGCCCAGTAAGAAAAGGATTTACTGGTAGGTAATTAAAATCCTATTTTCTTTTGCGTCTTAGGGGATACTGGGAATCCACTTAGTACCATGGACAAGTACCAAAGCTCCCAAACCGGGTTGGAGAGTGCCGAGGGTCCTGTAGAACAGATTGACCAAACTGAAGGTGTTCAGAGGCCAAGGTATCGAACTTGTAAAACTTGGCATACGTTTTCGAACCCAACCAAGAAGCTGCTCGGCAGAGCTGTAATGCCAAGACACCCCGGGCAGCAGCCCAAGAGGAACCCACCTAGTGGAGTGGGCATGTACAGATTTCGGAATTGGCAAACCTGCCGTGGAATAAGCATGCTGGATAGTGAGCATGATCCAGCGAGCAATTGTCTGCTTTGAAGTAGGACACCCAATCTTACTGGCATCGCAAAGAATGAACAGTGAGTCCAATTGTCTGTGACGAGCAGTTCGCTTTACATATACCTTCAAAGCCCGTACAACGTCCAAAGACTTTGAAGTAGCAGAGGTCTCAGTAACAACCGGAACCACAATTGGCTGGTTGATGTAAAACGCCAACACCACCTTAGGAAGGAATTGCTGACGAGTCCAGAGTTCAGCTCTGTCCTCATGGAAAATCAAGTAGGGGCTCTTGTGAGACAACATCCCCAGTTCCGAAACGCGCCTTACCAAAGCCAAGGCCAACAGTGTGACGGTCTTCACGTAAGATACTTTACGTCTACCGCCTGTTCAAACCAGTCCAATTGGAGGAATTGCAGAACCAAATTGAGATCCCAAGGCACCGTGGGAGGTACAAAGGGAGGTTGGATATGAAGAACACCTTTCTAGAATGTCTGGACCTCAGGGAGAGAAGCCAATTGATTCTGAAAAGAAAATATATAAAGGCCGAAATCTGAACTTTTAGGAAGCCTAGGAGTAGGCCCACATCCATTCCCACTGCAGAAAAAGTAGGAAACGTCCCAGATGAAATTCCACCATAGAATATGGTCTGCTCTCACACCAAGAGACATATTTCTTCCAGATACAATGGTAATGTTTAGACGTTACCCCCTTCCTAGCTTGGATCATAGTTGGAATGACCTTGTCAGGAATCCCTCTCCTGGCTAGAATCAGCCACTCAACTTTCATGCCGTCAAACGTAGCCGTGTTAAGTCTTGATAAACGAAAGGTCCCTGTTGCAGAAAATCCTCTCCAAGAGGCAGAGGCCACGGATCTTTGATTAACATCTTGAGAAGATCCGCATACCAGGCCCTTCCCGGCCAGTCCGGAGCAATGAGATTTGCTTGAACTCTTTCCCTTTTTATTCTTTTGAAAATTCTTGGGATCAGAGGAATGGGAGGAAACAAGTCCACCAGCATGTAGACCCACGGAGTTCTCAGGGCGTCTACCGCTACAGCTTGTGGGTCCCTTGAACCGAAACAATACCGGTTGGTCTTCTTGTTGAGTCGATCTGTGGAAACCCCCACCGACGTGTCAGCCACTGGAACACCTCCTGGTGGAGGCCCCATTCCCCCGTGTGCAGGTCATGTCTGCTGAGGAAATCTGCTTCCCAGTTGTCTACTCCCGGAATGAAGATTGCAGACAACGCCACGGCGTATTTTTCCGCCCAGCTCCGACATTGTGGCTCTGCTTTACGTTCCTCCCTGTCGGTTTATGAACGTGACCGCCGTCACATTGTGCGACTGAACTTGAATGGCCTGATTCTGAAGAAGATATGAGGCCTGCAGAAGAGCGTTGTAGATAGCCCTGAGTTCCAGGATGTTTATTGGAAGGACGACTTCCTGACATGACCATCTTCCTTGAAACTGCACCCCCTGGGTGACTGCACCCCAACCTCTCAGGCTTGTGTCTGTGGTTAGAAGGATCCAATTCTGAATCACGAACCTTCGACCCTCCACTAGGTGAGAAGTTTGTAGCCACCACAGGAGGGCGATTCTGGCTTTTGGCGACAGACGAATCCTCTGATGCATGTGAAGATGCGATCCGGACCATTTGTCCAACAGATCTAGCTGGAAGGTCCTCGCATGAAACCTTCCGTACTGAATTGCTTCGTAAGAAGCCACCATTTTCCCCAGAAGGCGGCTGCACAGATGTACCGAGATTCGGGTCGGCTTTAAGACGGCCAGAACCATCGACTGGATTGCCATTGCCTTTTCCAAGGGAAGGAATGCTCTGAGACTCTGCGTCCAGTAACATTCCCAGGAAATGAAGCTTCTGGGTTGCTTCTAGGTGAGATTTTGGTAGGTTCAGAATCCACCCATGATCCAGGAGTAATCTGGTTGTGAAACCAATTTTCTTCAACAACTGCTCCCTGGACGCAGCCTTTATCAGAATATCGTCCAGGTAAGGAATTACGTTCACTCCTTGTTTGCGGAGTAGTAGCATCATCTCTGCCATCACTTTGGTGAACACCCTTGGTGCCGTGGAGAGAACAAATGGCAAGGCCTGGAACTGGTAGCGACAGTCCTGCATTGCAACCCATAGATAAGCCTGATGAGGCAGCCAGATCGGAATGTGAAGGCACGCATCCTTGATGTCCAGAGACACTAGGAATTCCCCCCTCTTCCAGACCTGTGATCATCGCTCTCAGAGACTCCATCTTGAACATGAACACTCTTAAGTATGGGTTCAATGACTTGAGGTTCCGAATCAGTCTGACCGAACCATCCGGTTTCGGTACTACAAACAAGCTGGAATAGTAACCCTTGTTTTGTAGATGAGGTGGAACTGGAACAATGACCTGGGTCTAACAGTTTTTGAATGGCTTCTTGTAAGGTTATGCTTACCTCTTGTGAAACTAGTAAGCCTGATTTGAAGAAACTGAGGTGGAAGATCCTGGAACTCCAGGCCGCAGCCCTGGGATATAAGGTCTATGACCCAGGGAAACTGGTAATATCTTGTCCAGGCGTGACTGAAGAATTTCAGCCAGGCTCCCACTTGCCTGTCTCCCAGGCATTGCGGTCCACCATCATGCGGAAGGCTTTGAGGAGGCAGAGCCAGAGCTCTGTTCCTGTGACTCAGCAGCTGCTGGTTTGCGTGGTTTACCTCTAGCCCCTATGGCGGCGGTAGCAGAGCCTCTGACTGAAACTTTGCAGTCCGAAAGGACTGTAAATTGGGTCCGGAGTAGGCCTTCCTAGATGGCAGAGCTGCAGAGGGCAGATAGGTGGATTTACCCACAGTAGCTTGCGAAATCCACTTGTCAAGCTCATCGTCAAATCAGGCCTCACCTTTTTTAGAGTCTGTATCAGTAGTCCACTGACGTAGCCATAATCCCCTTCGTGCCGACACTGCCATAGCTGTGGTGCGTGCTTTAAGCAAACCTATAAAGTTTGAAGAGTCTTGTATGTGTTGCAAGAGTAAAACTATTTCCTCTTGAGGTAAGGTGTCTAACCCCTCAATTAAATTACCAGACCAATTAGCAATGGCTCGCGTGATCCACCCACATGCTATAGTGAGTCTCAGGGCCACCCCAGCAGCTGTATACAAAAGATTTGAGTGTAGTCTCAATCTTATGATCAGCTGCATCCTTTAGGGAGGCTGTACCAGGAACAGGTAATACTATTTTATGTCAGAGCCTGGAGACTGACACATCCACTATCAGTGAATTTTCCCTTTTTTTTTTCCTATCCTCAGGAGGAAAAGGAAAAGATGATAACCGCCTAGGAATTTGAAATTTCTTATCTGGATTAACCCACAGTTCTTTAAACAGGGTATTTAGTTCCTTTGACACAGGAAAAGTGGCTGAGGATTTTTTCTTCACATTAAAGAAAGATTCCTCACACACCTCTGTCACCTTATCTGGAATATTTAGGACAACCTTTATAGGAGAGCCTCAACACCTTGCGTTAGAGTACCCTACCCCACCTATATGTCCAACTCACCTTCCTCCATTTCTGACCCTTCATTATCGGAGTCAGAATGCAAAATATAAAATATGGCCCAAAGAACGCTTTTGCGAACAAATGGTAGAGGATTGAGACGCTGGTCTGAGTACGGAGTCCTTTTGCATAAACTCAGTCATAGACTTTAAGTATTGCATCTCTTTCTCAGTACGAGATAATTTAGTAGAGATGGTGGAAATCATCCCCCGAATGGAGTCCAGCTATGCTGGCCCCATCCCACTAGACCGAGAAGGGATACTACACTGAGTACACACTAGTGAACCCACTGGAGAAGAGGCACACTGTGCCTTGCACGATACACAATCTTTTCGTGACATTCTGCAGTAGTAACAGCACACAGAGGAAAAGGATAAGAGCACAATTAACCCACAAAGAGCCCTTCCTGAGAGAGACACAGAAGATATAACCAGCACACAGCACCCTTATCGCTAAAGCCAAGATTAGCCGGGTCGCAGACTAAGCACCTAGATTAGGGACTTAGTACTCAAGTATAAAGACTCCCCCCTGCTATGACCCCCGGGTACCGCTGAGATTACCTGGAGGCTCTCCGGAGCAGCTGCGAGTCCCTGCAGTCAGTGTCTGTGTTAGCTGCAGTAGGGTAAAATGGCACCCATAAACTGCTGGATCCGCTCATAGTGAAGCCGCGCGGTCTTCCCGCTCTTCTTTATACTGGCATTATGTGTCTAAGTGCAAAAAATGGAGCAAGATCCCTTTTAAGCTGCAATGCGATTCTGGGTACTGTGTACACATACTGTGTACTAAGTCTGGAGACTCAGTCCGCCCCGTTAGAAGCCGTGTGCCTCTGTACCCTAATGCCGCCATAATAGCTGGTGAACCACTAACTGGGATGCCGGCTTAGTACTCGCCATTCTTCTTTCTTCTGGCTCTGTTAGGGGTGGCGGGGTGTTGCAGGAATGTACGCTCGCCGTGGTGGGGCTTGCAAATACTTCCCTCAGGAGCAAGCGTCCCGCCAGCAGGGAAAGAGACCATTAACCCTTAGTGGGGGTGGGCCGTCTCCCCCCCCCCCAAAGTCCCACGAAGTAGGCAGGCTGGTGCCATCCAGTCCTGCCTGAAAATAAACTTTTAAAGTAAATGCAGAAAAACTCTTCAGGATCTCCCAGAGAGGTGACCGGCTCAGTTGGGCATATTTTCTAAACTGACTCTGGTAGGAGAGGGGGGAGCCAGCACACGTTATCAAACTTCTATAGTGCCCATGGCTCCAAGAAGACCCGTCTATACTCCATGGTGCTAAATAGATTCCCAGTATCCCCAAGGACGTAAGAGCAAATAGGATTTTAATTACCTACCAGTACATCCTTTTCTCGTAGTCCATAGAGGATACTGGGGTCCACATTAGTACCATAGGGTATAGATGGGTCCACTAGGAGCCTTGGGCACTTTAGGAAATCAATAGTGTGCACTGGCTCCTCCCTCTATGCACTTCCTACCAGAATCAGACTCAGTCTAGAAACTGTGTCAGAGGAGATGGACATATCCTGAGGAAGGACTTAACAGAACAGTGGTGTGATTCGAGCCAGCCAGCACACACAAAGAGGAAAGCCATACTAACCAAACTTGAACAGGAACAGCAACAACTGAACCAACCACAATACTTAACGAAGTAACAGAGCAGGAAACACAAAGAACCGGGCGGGCGCCCTGTATCCTCTACGGCAGGCATTCCCAACCACGTTCCTCAAGGCACACTAACAGTGCAGGTTTTAGTGATATCCAGGCTTCAGCACAGGTGACTTAATTAGTAGCTCAGTTATTTTGATTTAACCATCTGTGCTGCAGCCTGGATATCACTAAAACCTGCACTGTTGGTGTGCCTTGAGGACCGTGGTTGGGAATGCCTGCTCTACGGACTACGAAAAAAAGATTTACCGGTAGGTAATTAAAATCCTATTTTCTCTTACGTCCTAGGGGATAATGGGGTCCACATTAGTACCATGGGGAAGTACCAAAGCTCCCAAACCGAGTGGGAGAGAGTGCTGAGGTTCATGCAGAACTGGTTGACCAAACCGCAGGTCCTCAGAGACCAAAGTATCGAACTTGTAGAACTTAGCAAACGTGTTCGACCCTGACCAAGTAGCTGCTCGGCAGAGCTGTAAAGCCCAGACACCCAGGGCAGCCGCCCAGGAAGAACTCACCAACTTAGTAGAGTGGGCCTGTACTCTAGGAACCGGCAATCCTACCATAGAATAAGCATGCTGGATAGTAAGCCTGATCCAGCAAGCAATAGACTGCTTTGAAGCAGGACACCCAATTTTCTTGGGATCATAGAGAACAAACAGCGAGTCAGATTTTCTGTGACGAGCTGTCCTCTTCACGTAGATCTTCAAAGACCTCACAACATCCAAGGACTTTGAAGTAGCAGAGGTGACTGTGATATCCGGGACCACAAGATGTTGGTTGATGTGAAACGCAGACACCACTTTAGGAAGAAATTGCTGACGAGTTCCGAGTTCAGCTCTGTCCTCGTGGAAAATTAAAATAGGGACTTTTGTGAGATAAAGCCCTCAGCTCCGACACACGTCTTGCTGAAGACAAGGCCAACAGTGTGACGGTCTTCCACGCAAGATATTTTACGTCCACCTCCTGTAATGGCTTAAACCATTCCGATTAGAGGAAATGTAGCACAACATCGAGATCCCAAGGTAATTGAGGAGTCAGTAGCTACTGGCACCACAATAGGTTGGTTGATATGAAATGCAAAGACTTTGAGGTAGCAGAGATGTCAGTAAGCACCGGAACCACAATAGCTTGGTTGACATGAATTGCAGACACCACCTTAGGAAGAAATTGCCGACGAGTTCTGAGTTCAGCTCTATCTTCATGAAAAATCAAATAGGGGCTTTTGTGAGACAATGCCCCCAGTTCGGACACACGCCTTGCGGAAGCCAAGGCCAACAGTGTAACAGTCTTCCACGTAAGAAACTTTACGTCAACCTACTGTAAAGGTTCAAACTAATCTGACTGTAGAAACTGCAACACCACGTTAAGATCCCAAGGTGCCGTGGGAGGCACAAACGGTGGATGGATGTGCAGAACACCCTTCAAGGACGTCTGAACCTCAGGATGGGAAGGCCGAAATCTGAACTTTCAAGGAGCCCAAACGTAGGCCCACATCCACTCCCGACTGTAGAAAAAGGAGAAAACGTCCCAAATGAAATTCCACTGCAGGAAATGTCCTGTGTTCACACCACGACATAATTTTTTTTTCCAAATACGGTGGTAATGTTTAGACATTACCCCTTTACAGGCTTGGATCAGGATTGGAATAACCCTCTCTGGAATACCTTTCCGGGCTAGAATTTGATGGCATGAAAGTTGAACGTCAAACGTAGCCGCGGTAAGTCGTGATAGATGAACGGCCCCTGTTGTAGAAGATCCTCTCGAAGAGGCAGAGGCTACGGGTCCTCCAGGAGCATCTCCAGTAGATCCGCCTACCAGGCCCTTCTTGGCCAATCCGGAACAATGAGAATTGCTTGAACCTTTTCCCTTTTTATTCTTTTGAGAATTCTTGGGATCAATGGAAGAGGTGGGAACACGTAAACCATCTGGTAAACCCATGGAGTCACCAGAGCATCCACCGCTACTGCTTGTGGGTCCATCAACCTGGAACAATACTGCTTTAGCTTCTTGTTGAGACGAGAGGCCATCAGGTCTATCTGTGGAATCCCCACCGTCACGTTAAGGACTTAATGCGGGTGAAGGCCCCACTCTCCAGGGTGGAGGTCGTGTCTGCTGAGGAAGTCGCTTCCCAGTTGTCCGCTCCCAGAATGAAGATTGCTGACAATGCCACCGCGTGTCTTTCTGCCCAAAAATTCTTGTTACCTCTGACATTGCTGCTCTGCTCTTCGTTCCGCCTTGTCGGTTTATGTACGTTACCTCCGTCACATTGTCCGACTGAACCTGAATGGCGTGATCTTGAAGATGCGCTGCCTGTAGAAGGGCGTTGTATATGGCCCTTAGCTCCAGAACATTGATCGGAAGCATGGATTCCTGACTTGACCAATTTCCTTGGAACCTTTCCCACTGGGTGACCGCTCCCCAACCTCTGAGGCTTGCGTCTGTGGTCAGCAGAATACAATTTTGAATCCCGAACCTTCGACTCTCGGTCAGGTGAGTAGTCCGAAGCCACAACAGAAGAGAAATCCCGGCTTTTGGCGACAAACGTAACCTTTGGTACATATGAAGATGCGATCCGGACCATTTGTCAAACAGATCCAGCTGGAAGGGCCTTGCACGAAACCTTCCGTACAGCAGAGCCTCGTAAGAGGCAACCATCTTCCCCAAAAGGCTAATGCAGAGATGCACCAATATCCGGGTTGGCTTGAGAACATCCCGCACCATAGACTGGATTACCAACGCCTTTTTAAGCAGAAGGAATAGCTTCTGTACCTCCGTATCCAGGATCATCCCCAGGAATGGAAGCCTCAGTGTTGGTTTCAGGTGGGATTTGGGCAGGTTTAGAATCCACCTGTAATCGTGGAGTAGTCAGGTTGAGAGGACAATGCTGTCCAACAACCTCTCCCTGGATGGTGCTTTGATCAGCAGGTCGTCCAGGTACGGTATGTTCACTCCCTTCTTGCAGAGGAGAAACATAATTTCTGCCATAACCTTGGTAAATACCCTTGGAGGCGTGGAGAGGCCAAATGGCAGTACCTGGAACTGGTAGTGACAGTCCTGTACTGCAAGGCTTAGATAATCCTGATGAGGCGGCCAAATCGGAATATGAAGGTGCGCATCCTTGATATCCAGAGGCACTAGAAATTCCATTTCCTCCAGACCTGAGATCACCGCTCTCAAAGACTCCATATCTTGAACACCCATAAGTACAGGTTCAGTGATTTGAAGTTTAAGATGGGCCTTACCGAACCGCCCGGTTTCGGAACCACAAATAGGTTGGAGTAATAACCCTTGGTTTGTAGTGGAGGTGAAACTGGGACAATTACCCGAGACTGTACCAGTTTTTGAATGGCTGCCTGTAAAGTCATACTTACTTCTGGAGAAGCTGGTAAGCCTGATTTGAAGAATCTGTGAGGTGGGAGTTCCTGAAACTCCAATCTGTATCCATGGGTGACAAGGTCTGTGACCCAGGGATCCTGGCAAGATGCTGCCCAAATGCGACAGAAATAACGTAACCGGGCTCCTGCTCATCTTCCAGGCAGTGCGGTCCACCGTCATGCTGAAGGCTTTGAGGAAGCAGATCCGGAGGTCTGTTCCTGAGAACCTGCAGGTGCTGATTTTCTGGGTTTACCCTTATTGCCTTTGAATGCTGTAGAAGAACCCTTGGGTTTGTTTTTAAATTTTCACTGTCAGAGAGAACTGCAGAGTTGGAGCAGAGCAAGTTATCCTAGCTGGGGGTGCTGCGGAAGGCAGGTACGTAGACTTACCCGATGCATCCACGATGCTTAACCGATGCATCCACAATCGGCGGGTTTTCACATTTCTATTATCCAGAGGAAAGGGAAAAGATGTAATCAATCTGAAAGTTTTTATCAGGGTTAGTCCAAGTTTCCTCAAATAGGGCATTCAATTCCTTGGATGCAGGAAAATAGGATTTTAATTATCTACCAGTAAATCCTTTTCTCATAGTCCGTAGAGGATGCTGGGCGCCCACCCAGCGCTTTGTTTCCTGCAGTGGTTCTTAGGTTCAGTTCAACTTTGTGTTAGTTACGTACTGCTTTTGTTACTTGGTAAGCAAGTATGTTTCAGCGGTTGCCGAGTTTCAAGCTTGTTAGCTTGGTTTGCCTTGTATGTGTGAGCTGGTGTGAATCTCGCCACTATCTGTGTATAATCCTTCTCTCGAAGATGTCAGTCTCGGTCACAGTTTCTAGACTGAGTCTGGTAGGAGGGGCATAGAGGCAAAAGATGCATAGCAGAGACACCCCGGGCAGCCACCCAGGAAGACCCCACCCTACGAGTAGAGTGGGCCTTAACAGATTTCGGACACGGCAAACCTTCCGTAGAATATGCATGTTGGTTAGTGAACCTGATCGAAGCAGATGGTTTCTTGCTGGAACAGGACACCCAATTTTCTTGGGATCATACAGGACAGAGAGTTCGTTTTCCTATGTGTTTAGACGTTACCCCTTTCCTAGCCTGTATTAGAGTAGTAATAACCTTGCTCGGAATACCCTTCTGGGCTAAGATCTGGCGTTCCACCGCCATGCCGTCAAATGTAGCCGCGGTAAGTCCTTATAAATTAACGGACCCTGTTGCAGAAGGTCCTCGCGAAGAGGAAGAGGCCACGGGTCTTCCAGCAATAGGTCCAGAAGATCCGCGTACCAAGCTCGCC
The DNA here is from genome assembly GCF_028390025.1 of Pseudophryne corroboree. Lineage (NCBI taxonomy): Eukaryota > Metazoa > Chordata > Amphibia > Anura > Myobatrachidae > Pseudophryne > Pseudophryne corroboree. Next base: position 373,471,433 of record NC_086448.1, on the reverse strand, counting down.
TTGGCCAGTCCGGAGAAATGAGCATTGCCCGAACCCTTGTTCTCTTTATGAGCTTTAGGATTCTTGGAATGAGTGGAAGTGGAGGGAACACAGACTAACTTGAACACCCACAGAGTTACCAGGGAAACCACCGCCACTGCTTGTGGGTCTCTGGACCTGGAACAGTACCTCCGAAGTTTCTTGTTGAGACGTCAGGCCATTATGTCTATTTGAGGCACGCCCCAACGACTGGTCACGTCTGTGAACACCTCCGGATGGAGGCCCCATTCTCCTGGATGGAGATCATGTCTTCTAAGGAAGTCTGCTTCCCAGTTGTCCACGCCCGGAAGGAAGATCGCTGACCACGCCAACGCGTGCCTTTCTGCCCAGAGGAGGATTCTTGTCACCTCTGACATTGTAGCTCTGCTCTTTGTTCCTCCCTGTCGGTTTATGTAGGCCACCGTCGTTACACTGTCAGACTGTACTTGAATGGCCCGATCTTGTTGAAGATGAGCTGCTTGGAGAAGACCGCTGTACACCGCTCTTAATTCCACAATATTTATTGGAAGAATGGCTTCCTGATTTGACTATCTTCCTTGGAAGGTTTCCCCCTGGGTGACCGCTCCCCAACCTCCGAGACTTGCATCCGTGGTCAGAAGGATCCAGTTCTGAATTCCGAACCTGCGGCCCTCCAGAAGGTGAGGCATTTGCAGCCACCAGAGGAGCTAAATCCTTGCCTTCGGCGAGAGATGTATCCTCTGGTGCATGTGCAGATGAGACCCCGACGATTTGTCCGGGAGATCCAGTTGGAAAGGTCGAGCATGAAATCTTCCGTACTGTAGAGCCTCGTATGAGGCCACCATCTTCCCCAGAAGGCGAATGCATTGATGAACAGATACCCGGGCAGGCTTTAAGACATCCCGAACCATAGACTGCATCACCAATGCTTTCTCCCTTGGAAGAAACACCCTCTGCACTTCCGTGTCGAGGACCATCCCCAGGAAAAACAATCTCCTTGTCGGCTCCAAATGTGATTTCGGAAGGTTCAGGATCCAACAGTGATTCCTGAGCAGTTGAGTCGTAAGATTAATCGACTGTAACAACCTCTCCCTGGACGATGCCTTTATCAGCAGATCGTCCAGGTATGGAATTATGTGTACTCCCTGACTGCGGAGGAGAAACATCATATCCGCCATCACCTTGGTGAACACCCTCGGTGCTGTGGAGAGGCCGAATGACAGAGCCTGAAACTGATAGTGACTGTCTAACAGTGCAAACCTGAGATAAGCCTGGTGCGGCGGCCAAATCGGAATGTGGAGGTACGCATTCTTGATATCCAGGGATACCAGAAACTCCCGCTCCTCCAGACCTGAGATCACCGCTCTCAGAGATTCCATTTTGAATTTGAACTCTCTCAGATAGGGGTTTAACGATTTAAAATTTAAAATCGGATGGTCTGGTCAGACCAGTTTCGGTACCACGAAAAGGTTCGAATAGTAACCCTTGTTGTGCATATGAGGTGGAACTGGGAAAATGACCTGTGACCATTCTAATTTTTGGATGGCTTCCTGTAGGATAGCCCTGTCTGGCAGCAAAGCTGGCAAGCCTGATTTGGAGAATCGGTGAGGCGGTAGCTCCTGAAATTCCAGCCTGTACCCCTGGGACACAATATCTTGTACCCAGGGGTCCAGGCTCGACGTCACCCAAACGTGACTGAACCTTCAGAGCCTCGCCCACACCGGTCCTTCCTCCAAGCCGTGTGGTCCACCGTCATGCTGAGGATTTTGATGTACCAGAAGCAGGCTTCTGGTCCTGGGAGCCTGCACTAGCAGTTTTTTTGGATTTTGCCCGCCCTCCTCTAAAGGTGTTATGCGGCTTTTTTGTTCTCGTTTTAGGAGTCCGAAAGGACTGTGACCTAGTTGAAGAAAAAGTTTCTTCATGGCAGGTGCAGCTGAAGGAAGAAAGGGTGACTTACCTGCCGTTGCTGTGGAGATCCACGCATCTAGCGCTTCCCCAAATAGGGCCTGACCTGTGTAGGGTAGGTTCTCCACGCCTTTCCTGGATTCCGTGTCGGCAGACCATTGGTGCACCCAGAGTCCTCTACGAGCTGAGAATGACATGGATATCCCAGCAGCCATCAAACGCAGGTCCTTCATGGATTCCACCGTAAAGCCCGAAGAATCCTGTATGTTACGCAAGAACAATTCAACGTCACATTTATCCATTGTATCCAATTCCTCAAGTAACGTGCCAGACCACTTTACTATAGCTTTAGAAACCCATGCACTGCAATAGTAGGCCGTAATATCGCCCCTGAAGCGGTGTATATGGATTTGAGCATAGTGTCAATTTTGCGATCCGCTGCTTCTTTCAACGCGGGAGATCCAGCGACCGGTAAAACCACCTTTTTTTGACAGTCTGGATACCGATGCGTCAACTATGGGTGGGGTTTCCCATTTCTTTCTATCCTCCTCAAGAATGCAACAAGAACCTTCCTTGGGATCTGGAATTTTTTCTCTGGGTTTTAGCAGGATTTTTCGAACAAAACATTTCATTCTTTAGACGCAGGAAAGGTTAGCGAGGCTTTCTTAGCATCGGTGAAGTAAGCCTCCTCAACCTGCTCAGGTATTGTGTCAACAATATTTAACACATCTCTAATGGCTTCAATCATTAACTGCACCCCTTTTGCAAGAGATGCCGCCCCCCTTAGCATTTCCCCATCACAGTGTCAGAATCGGTGTCTGTGTCATCTTGCATAATCTGGGCAAGAGCACGTTTTTGAGAGTAAGTGCCAGGGGGCCCTGAAGGTGCCGACCCAGACCAAACAGCCATAGAGGTCTGTAAAACTTGCATTTTCATTTTGTGCTACTCTTGTAGAAATCTGAGAAATCATACTCTTGATAGAGGTAAACCACTCCGGTTCTCTTAATGGAATCTGTGCTAAACTAGAGCAATCCTGATTACATGGAACGGGATCATCCTGAGATGACATATCTTCCGCAGCATATGACACAGAATCCCTAGACATGGCTTATGTGAGACAGCAAGCACCCCCACACACACAGCGAAATGGCAGACAGAGTTCCCCCACTAAGAATGCCAAGAGAGAAACAGAGTTTGGAGCCAACCCACACACAGCGCCTTGGGAGATAAGGACACCCCTTACCAGCGCTGTGTACCTTAATAGGTTACACAGTCTAAATCACAGCCTTCCCCCTTCTACAACCCCCTGGTACCGTTACAAGGCAGTTGGAGTCGATGTGGAGGGACAGCTCTCCCCTGTCAGCGTCTGCATGCAGGAAAGATGGCGCTGAACGCTGCTGGGTCCGCTCTGAGGAGAAGCTCCGCCACCTTCCATGGCGCTGGCTCCCGCTCATATATGAATTTTTATACTGGCCTGAGGTGAATTGCTGGCAGTGATCCGGGGTCCCCGACAGGCTGTGAGACCAGTTTAGGGTATAGGCGCTGGCTCAGGGCACCCCTCACAGTGCCGCACCATGTACCGCTGAACCCCGGAGCGCAGTTAGTACTGCGCTCCCTACCCTGTTGCCGTCATCTTCACACCGGCTCTCCGCTTGTCAGGGGGCCGGTGACTAACTCGCCACCGACATCTTCTGGCTCTGTAAGGGGGTTGGCGGTATGTTGCTGGGGTGAGCGATCCCCTGTGGCAGCGATCGATCTGTCCCCTCAGGAGCTCAGTGTCCTGTCAGCAGAGATAGTCGCTTGCAACCCTCAGGGCAGACACTACTCCCGCCCCCTTAGTCCCATGAAGCAGGGAGGCTGTTGCCAGCAGCCTCCCTGTGCCTAAACTCTGTTTAAAATAAAAATAAAAAGACACTCCCATGGAGCTCCCCTAGCTGTGACCATATCCTCCGGGCACATTTTCTAAACAGAGTCTGGTAGGAGGGGCATAGAGGGAGGAGCCAGCCCACCTTATCAAATTCTTAAAGTGCCCATGGCTCCTGGTGGACCCGTCTATACCCCATGTTAATAATGTGTACCCCAGCATCCTCTAGGACGTAAGAGAAATGACAGTGAAGCTGAGTGATTGTACTTTAGCTCTCTCCAAGCTTAGCTAACTATACCCCATTGTCTAGAAATAGTGTAAAATGGTACTGCTATTTAACTCTTAAAACTACTGCCTCCTATGACCAACAATCGAGTACTCAAAAGAGCTCTTTGTATACAAAATTATTATAAGACGATTCACTTAGCTATAAGGCGATTCGCACCGCGATCAAGTGTGCAAATATGGCCACTTACGCCCTGAACACACAGATTCTTGTTGCAGCTCAATAGAGCTGTGTGCGAAACTACACAACTTTAGGGCGAGTTAATGTGCCATTGCTGATTTTTCCACGCCACTGCAAAAGCACATTGCGCAGTCACAGTAATTGCATCAACCCCTTAGCGGAAAGCTGTGTTTTTTTAGAAGATAACAGGGACAACCTATAAATTATTTTACAAACATTGATTTATTTATTTTCAATACATCACTGACACCTGTAACACTTTTGTTTGAATCTACATTTCAGGTTTACGGTTTCTGGTTTTCTTCAAAGAGAATAAAAGTAACCTCACCCCAAGCAGGAAAGAGAGGCTCGAAGGGAACAAGTGACCCCTGCATCAATTGAAAATGAACTTCAGAAAATACCCTGATCACATGAAAATATTTTAAAAGCTTAAGAATGTTCTTCTGTACAGCCAAATGCAGCAAAGCACACTATGGGCCAAATGTAATAGAGTGAGAGTTTCAGAAAGTGAGAGATTTGGTAAGGTTTTGCAGTTTTTGTTTTTTTAAAGTGGCAATCATTTGCACAGCAAAATCAACCTGGTTTTGCTGTGCAAATGATTGCCACTTTTAAAAAAAATAAACCTGAAAAACCTTACCAAACTTCTAATTTTCTGAAACTTACTATTACATTTGGCCCTATATGCCACTATTTTACTTGGATTATGCTGGAAATGACACACAAAGCACTCACTGTAACCTACCACACACACACTAATTGCCTAGTTTAGATCTCATAGTCACCTGCTGAGCATTTCTAAAGCGCAAACACTGAAATCTCTGCTCTGTGTGCAGCACCGTACATGTCACACATGTAATATCCGCAGTTAATAGTAAACTCATTAGCAAACAAATAACAGCTGATCAGAACAGCAGCCCGACATGAGGGGACGGGGGCGTGGCCCGAGGCTGACGTCAGTCAGGTGAAAGTAAACCCACTCCCGCACACACACTGCAGGGGTCTGCGGTTACTCAGCCGCCGCCCGCACTGTACTCACAGAGACCCCGCGTCAGTCACGCACCCGGAGCACCCTGTGAGTGTGTACGGCACTCAGTTATAGCACGGCACTCAGTTATAGCACTTCAGAGTTACTACAGAAGACTGATTTATATGCATTTACCCAGCAGGGACTCCTCGCTGTGACACCGCGCCACCCCGCCTGCCCTCTCCTCCTGGCAAGCTGCCGCGTCCGTAACTTCCTCAGCATCCTCCTGTTGCTCCACTGGAACCACAGTGAAGTTGGTGGGCATCCTGGCTGCGTCTGTCAGGGACGGTAGGCTAGGCGGGTAACACCTGTCCCCCGCCTGTCACTAGCTCACTATAGACAAGCTGCTGCTGGCCGCTGCTTCTGTAAAATGCCTTTGACTCGGAAGAGAGAGGTCAGTTTGCGGGTGTTCTCCCCGCCCTAATCACACTCCGCCCAACCAGTCTCTGTCTTTATTGAACTGTTTAACGCTTCTGCGTCTTCCTGGCCCCTCAGACAGGAGAGGGTTACACGCGATGGGCGGAGCAGGGCGGGGACATCACACATCGGGAGGCGGCGGCGGGACCCTGCTGCTTTTTAATATAAAAAGATTCCCATTGCCCACACAATAGCCTGACCCAGCAGCACCGTGCTGCTCAGCAGTTGTGGAAGTAGAAATATTTTCTTAGTAGTACTGAGTGCCAAAAAATGGGCATGTGTTGTGAGGGGGCGTGGCCACATGCTGCTATTGGGAGTGGCTACATGACACTAGTGGCGTGGCCACATGACATGACGACAGCCACTTTTTTGGGGGGGGATTCTGGAAGGAAGGCTAAAAATATATAGCAATGCCTCCAGTATAAAATAAATATATAGTGATACCTCAACTATAATAGAAATATATAGAAATGCCCCCAATTTAATAACAATATTTCTCTGACGTCCTAGTGGAGGCTGGGAACTCCGAAAGGACCATGGGGAATAGCGGCTCCGCAGGAGACTGGGCACAACTAAAGAAAGCTTTTAGGTCACCTGGTGTGCACTGGCTCCTCCCACTATGACCCTCCTCCAAGCCTCAGTTAGATTTTGTGCCCGGCCGAGGTTGGATGCACACTAGGGGCTCTCCTGAGCTTCTAAAAAGAAAGTATATAATTAGGTTTTTTATTTTACAGTGAGACCTGCTGGCAACAGGCTCACTGCAGCGAGGGACTAAGGGGAGAAGAAGCGAACCTACCTGCTTGCAGCTAGCTTGGGCTTCTTAGGCTACTGGACACCATTAGCTCCAGAGGGATCGACCGCATGGAACTGGCCTTGGTGTTCGGTCCCGGAGCCGCGCCGCCGTCCCCCTTACAGAGCCAGAAGCAAGAAGAGGTCCGGAAAATCGGCGGCAGAAGACATCAGTCTTCACCAAGGTAGCGCACAGCACTGCAGCTGTGCGCCATTGCTCCTCATACACACTTCACACTCCGGTCACTGAGGGTGCAGGGCGCTAGGGGGGGGCGCCCTGAGCAGCAATAAAAACACCTTGGCTGGCAAAAATACCACAATATATAGCCCCAGAGGCTATATATGTGATAATTACCCCTGCCAGAATCCATAAAAAAGCGGGAGAATAGTCTGCGAAAAAGGGGCGGAGCTATCTCCTTCAGCACACTGGCGCCATTTCTCCCTCACAGCTCCGCTGGAAGGAAGCTCCCTGGCTCTCCCCTGCAGTCTACACTACAGAAAAGGGTAAAAAAGAGAGGGGGGGCACTAAATTTAGGCGCAGTATATATAACAGCAGCTATAGGGGACATAATTCAGTTAGTCCCTGCATTATATAGCGCTCTGGTGTGTGCTGGCATACTCTCACTCTGTCTCCCCAAAGGGCTTTTGTGGGTCCTGTCCTCAGAGCATTCCCTGTGTGTGTGCGGTGTGTCGGTACGGCTGTGTCGACATGTTTGATGAGGATAATGATGTGGAGGCGGAGCAGATGCCTATAGAAGGGATGTCACCCCCTGCGGGGCAGACACCTGAGTGGATGGACTTATGGAAGGAATTGCGTGCACGTGTCGACTCCTTACACAAAAAATTTGACGACATGCCAAATGCGGGACAGCCGGCTTCTCAGCTCGTGCCTGTCCAGGCGTCTCAAAGGCCATCGGGGGCTCTAAAACGCCCGCTACCTCAGATGGCAGACGCGGATGTCGACACGGATACTGACACCAGTGTCGACGACGATGAGTCTAGTCTAATGTCCACTAAGGCCATTCGTTGCATGATTGAAGCAATGAAAGAGGTGTTACAAATTTCTGATATAAACCCAGGTACCACTAAAAAGGGTATTATGTTTGGGGAGAAAAAACTACCCGTAGTTTTTCCCCCATCAGAAGAATTAAATGAAGTGTGTGAAGAAGCGTGGACATTCCCTGATAAAAGATTGGTAATCTCTAAGAAGTTACTAATGGCGTTCCCTTTCCCGCCAGAGGATAGGTCACGTTGGGAGACACCCCCTAGGGTGGATAAAGCGCTCACACGTTTGTCTAAAAAGGTGGCACTACCGTCTCCGGATACGGCCGCCCTCAAGGAACCTGCTGATAGAAAGCAGGAGGCGATCCTGAAGTCTGTATATACACACTCAGGCATTATACTTAGACCAGCTATTGCGTCAGCATGGATGTGCAGTGCTGCCGCTGCGTGGTCAGATTCCCTGTCAGAAAATATTGACACCCTAGACAGGGACACTATTCTGCTAACCATAAAGCATATAAAAGACTCAGTCTTATACATGAGAGATGCACAGAGGGAGATCTGCCGGCTGGCATCTAAAATAAGTGCATTGTCCATTTCTGCTAGGAGAGGCTTATGGACTCGCCAGTGGACAGGGGATGCAGATTCAAAAAGGCACATGGAAGTTTTGCCTTATAAGGGTGAGGAGTTTTTTGGGGATGGTCTCTGGGACCTAGTTTCCACAGCAACTGCTGGGAAGTCAGCATTTTTACCCCATGTTCCCTCACAGCCTAAAAAGGCGCCGTTTTATCAGGTACAGTCCTTTCGGACTCAGAAAAACAGGCGTGGAAAAGGCGGGTCCTTTCTGTCCAGAGGCAGAGGTAGGGGGAAAAGGCTGCAACAAATAGCAGGTTCCCAGGAGCAAAAGTCCTCCCCCGCTTCTTCCAAGTCCGCCGCATGACGGTGGGGCTCCACAGGCGGAGCCAGGTACGGTGGTGGGCCGCCTCAAAAATTTCAGCGATCAGTGGGCTCGCTCACAGGTGGATCCCTGGATCCTGCAAATAGTATCTCAAGGGTACAAACTGGAATTCGAGGCGTCTCCACCCCACCGGTTCCTAAAATCTGCCTTGCCGATTACTCCTTCAGACAGGGAGGCTGTGCTAGCGGCAATTCACAAGCTGTATTCCCAGCAGGTGATAATCAAGGTGCCCCTACTTCAACAAGGACGGGGTTACTATTCCACACTGTTTGTGGTACCGAAACCGGACGGTTCGGTGAGACCCATTTTAAATTTGAAATCCTTGAACACATACATTAAAAAAAAATTCAAGTTCAAGATGGAATCGCTCAGGGCGGTTATTGCAAGCCTGGACGAGGGGGATTACATGGTATCCCTGGACATCAAGGATGCTTACCTGCATGTCCCCATTTACTATCCTCACCAGGAGTACCTCAGATTTGTGGTACAGGATTGCCATTACCAATTCCAGACGCTGCCGTTTGGACTCTCCACGGCACCGAGGGTGTTTACCAAGGTAATGGCGGAAATGATGATACTCCTTCGAAGAAAGGGAGTTTTAATTATCCCGTACTTGGACGATCTCCTAATAAAGGCGAGGTCCAAGGAGCAGTTGTTGGTGGGAGTAGCACTATCTCAGGAGGTGCTACACCAGCACGGTTGGATTCTGAATATTCCAAAATCACAGCTGGTTCCGACGACACGTCTACTGTTCCTGGGTATGATTCTGGATACAGTCCAGAAAAAAGTGTTTCTCCCGGAGGAGAAAGCCAAGGAGCTGTCATCTCTAGTCAGAGACCTCCTGAAACCAAAACAGGTATCGGTGCATCACTGCACGCGGGTCCTGGGAAAGATGGTGGCTTCTTACGAAGCAATTCCTTTCGGCAGGTTCCATGCCAGAATCTTTCTGTGGGACTTGTTGGACCAATGGTCCGGATCGCATCTTCAGATGCATCGCCTAATAACCCTGTCTCCAAGAACCAGGGTGTCTCTGCTGTGGTGGCTGCAGAGTGCTCATCTTCTAGAGGGCCGCAGATTCGGCATACAGGACTGGGTCCTGGTGACCACGGATGCCAGCCTTCGAGGCTGGGGGGCAGTCACACAGGGAAGAAACTTCCAAGGACTATGGTCGAGTCAGGAGACTTCCCTACACATAAATATTCTGGAACTAAGGGCCATTTACAATGCCCTAAGTCAGGCAAAATCCCTGCTTCTACACCAGCCGGTACTGATCCAGTCAGACAACATCACGGCAGTCGCCCATGTAAATCGACAGGGCGGCACAAGAAGCAGGATGGCAATGGCAGAAGCCACAAAGATTCTCCGATGGGCGGAAAATCACGTACTAGCACTGTCAGCAGTGTTCATTCCGGGAGTGGACAACTGGGAAGCAGACTTTCTCAGCAGGCACGACCTTCACCCGGGAGAGTGGGGACTTCATCCAGAAGTCTTCACGCTGATTGTAAATCGATGGGAACAGCCACAGGTGGACATGATGGCGTCCCGCCTAAACAAAAAACTAGAGAGATATTGCGCCAGGTCAAGGGACCCTCAGGCGATAGCTGTGGACGCTCTAGTGACACCGTGGGTGTACCAGTCAGTTTATGTGTTCCCTCCTCTGCCTCTCATACCAAGGGTACTGAGAATAATAAGAAAACGAGGAGTAAGAACAATACTCGTGGTTCCGGATTGGCCAAGACGAGCGTGGTACCCGGAACTTCAAGAGATGATCTCAGAGGACCCATGGCCTCTGCCGCTCAGACAGGACCTGCTGCAGCAGGGGCCCTGTCTGTTCCAAGACTTACCGCGGCTGCGTTTGACGGCATGGCGGTTGAACGCCGGATCCTGAAGGAAAAGGGCATTCCGGAGGAAGTCATTCCTACCCTGGTTAAAGCCAGGAAAGATGTAACTGCAAAGCATTATCACCGCATATGGCGGAAATATGTTGCTTGGTGTGAGGCCAAAAAGGCCCCAACAGAGGAATTTCAACTAGGTCGATTTCTGCATTTCCTACAAGCAGGAGTGACTATGGGCCTGAAATTAGGCTCCATTAAGGTACAGATCTCGGCTCTGTCGATTTTCTTCCAGAAAGAACTAGCTTCACTACCTGAAGTTCAGACGTTTGTGAAAGGAGTGCTGCATATTCAGCCCCCGTTTGTGCCTCCAGTGGCACCTTGGGATCTCAACGTGGTGTTGAGTTTCTTAAAATCACATTGGTTTGAGCTACTTAAAACCGTGGATCTAAAATATCTCACGTGGAAAGTGGTCATGTTATTGGCCTTGGCTTCAGCCAGGCGTGTGTCAGAATTGGCAGCTTTGTCATGTAAAAGCCCTTATCTGATTTTCCATATGGATAGGGCGGAATTGAGGACTCGTCCCCAGTTTCTCCCTAAGGTGGTATCAGCTTTTCACTTGAACCAACCTATTGTGGTGCCTGGGGCTACTAGGGACTTGGAGGATTCCAAGTTACTGGACGTAGTCAGGGCCTTGAAAATTTATGTTTCCAGGACGGCTAGAGTCAGGAAAACTGACTCGCTATTTATCCTGTATGCACCCAACAAACTGGGTGCTCCTGCTTCTAAGCAGACTATTGCTCGCTGGATTTGTAGCACAATTCAGCTGGCGCATTCTGCGGCTGGACTGCCGCATCCTAAATCAGTAAAAGCCCATTCCACAAGGAAGGTGGGCTCATCTTGGGCGGCTGCCCGAGGGGTCTCGGCTTTACAACTTTGCCGAGCTGCTACTTGGTCAGGGGCAAACACGTTTGCAAAATTCTACAAATTTGATACCCTGGCTGAGGAGGACCTTGAGTTCTCTCATTCGGTGCTGCAGAGTCATCCGCACTCTCCCGCCCGTTTGGGAGCTTTGGTATAATCCCCATGGTCCTTTCGGAGTTCCCAGCATCCACTAGGACGTCAGAGAAAATAAGATTTTACTCACCGGTAAATCTATTTCTCGTAGTCCGTAGTGGATGCTGGGCGCCCATCCCAAGTGCGGATTGTCTGCAATACTTGTACATAGTTATTGTTAACTAAAGGGTTATTGTTGAGCCATCTGTTGAGAGGCTCAGTTGTTTTCATACTGTTAAACTGGGTATAGTATCACGAGTTATACGGTGTGATTGGTGTGGCTGGTATGAGTCTTACCCGGGATTCAAAATCCTTCCTTATTATGTCAGCTCGTCCGGGCACAGTGTCCTAACTGAGGCTTGGAGGAGGGTCATAGTGGGAGGAGCCAGTGCACACCAGGTGACCTAAAAGCTTTCTTTAGTTGTGCCCAGTCTCCTGCGGAGCCGCTATTCCCCATGGTCCTTTCGGAGTTCCCAGCATCCACTACGGACTACGAGAAATAGATTTACCGGTGAGTAAAATCTTATTATAGTAATGCCTCCCAGGGCTGTTTCTAGCCAATTTGGCTTCCCAGTGCGAGATTTAAAAATGCGCCCCCCCCACATTGACATAACAAAAAAATGCGCTTCCCCCATAGCGATAAAAATAAACATGCGCGCGTCCGCGTGCTTCTCTCAAGGGTGTGTGGCCTAATTAAAATGGGGGTGGTCTCGTTAAATTGGGCGTGGCCTCATCTGATATCATCACGGCCACCACAGGGGGGAAAAAATCAAAAGTCCCCATTTTACACATTACAGCAGGCACGTGTCCCCATTTTACACAGTGCGGCAGGCAAGAGTCCCCATTTTACACAGTGCGGCAGGCAAGAGTCCCCATTTTACACAGTACGGCAGGCAAGAGTCCCCATTTTACACAGTGCGGCAGGCAAGAGCCCCCATTTTACACAATGCGGCAGACAAGAGCCCCCATTTTACACAGTGCGGCAGGCAAGAGTCCCAATTTTACACATTACGCAGGCAAGACTCCCCATTTCTCATACGTCCTAGAGGATGCTGGGGACTCCAAAAGGACCATGGGGTATAGACAGGATCCGCAGGAGACATGGGCACACTATAAGACAGGCATGTCCAAACTGCGGCCCTCCAGCTGTTGAGAAACTACACATCCCAGCATGTTGTGACGCAGCTTTAGCATTCTTTGACAGCAAAACTGTGTCAGGGCATGCTGGTATATGTAGTTTCACAACAGCTGGAGGGCCGCAGTTTGGACATGCCTGCTATAAGACTTTGAATGGGTGTGAACTGGCTCCTCCCTCTGTGCCCCTCCTCCAGACTCCAGTTAGACTGTGCCCAGAGAGACTGGACACACACTAGGGGAGCTCTCCTGAGTTTCTCTTAAAATACTTTGTTAGGTTTGTTATTTTCAGGGAGACCTGCTGGCAACAGGCCACAGTTGTTTAGTGCACTATAGGTTCATAAGCAGCACTATATATATATATATATATATATATATATATATACTTGCAATTGTCGGATCGGCACTCTCCTAGCGATGGATATGTTGCTCAGGTGCCATCTGGAGGAATTAATGCAGGTAGCAAACTGTGTAACAAACAGCGGCACTCAGAGACTGACACAGCGTGAATAAAGTGCTGGTGCTTTTAATTCATGGCTGGTAACTCCAACGTTTCGGGGCACGCAAGCCCCTTTTTCAAGGTGAGCCAAATACAAAGTGTATTTGGCTCACCTTGAAAAAGGGGCTTGCGTGCCCCGAAACGTTGGAGTTACCAGCCATGAATTAAAAGCACCAGCACTTTATTCACGCTGTGTCAGTCTCTGAGTGCCGCTGTTTGTTACACAGTTTGCTACCTATATATATATATATATATATATTTCTCTTACGTCCTCGAGGATGCTGGGGACTCCGTAAGGACCATGGGGTATAGACGGGCTCCGTAGGAGACATGGGCACCTAAAAAGAACTTTTCCTATGGGTGTGCACTGGCTCCTTCCTCTATGCCCCTCCTCCAGACCTCAGTTAGATTCTGTGCCCAGAGGAGAAAGGGTACACTGCAGAGAGCTCTCCTGAGTTTTCTGTAGAAAAATAATTTTGTTAGGTTTTTTATTTTCAGGGAGTCCTGTTGGCAACAGGCTCCCTGCATCGTGGGACTGAGGGGAGAGAAGCAGACCTACTTAACTGATAGGCTCTGCTTCTTAGGCTACTGGACACCATTAGCTCCGGAGGGAGTCGGAACACAGGTCTCACCCTGGGGTTCGTCCCGGAGCCGCGCCGCCGTCCTCACAGATGCCGGAAGATAGAAGCCGGGTGAGTATGAGAAGATAGAAGACATCTCAGGCGGCAGAAGACTTCAGATCTTCATTGCTTCCAGACACAACACACAGAGGCAGCACTGATGGGTGCAGGGCGCAGGGGGGGCGCCCTGGGCAGCAATAATCCTCAATTTTGGGCACAATAGAGTATGATTAGGCTGCGGAGGCAGTAAATCACAGATCCCCCGCCATTTTATTACATTTGCACTGGGACCGAAGCCCGCCGTTGGGGGGCAGAGCTTGATCCTCAGCACTAACCAGCGTCATTATCTCCACAGAAGCTGCATGAGAACGCTGGCTCCCCGGTCTCTCCCCTGCTGAACACTTCACAGGCTAGAAAAAGAAAGAGGGGGGCACATTGGTAACGCAGTGAGTGGGAATTTGGATAGTATATATAAAAAAGCGCTATCTGGTCATTTTTTTCCAGTGTTATTTAGGCGCTGGGTGTGTGCTGGCATACTCTCTCTCTGTCTCTCCTAAGGGCCTGGTTGGGGTCTTGTCCCCTTATAGGTTTATCCCTGTGTGTGTGGGGTGTCGGTACGTGTGTGTCGACATGTCTGAGGCAGAAGGCTTCTCCAAGGAGGAGGTGGAGCAAATGAATGGTGTGTCCCCGTCGGTTGTGCCGACTCAGGAATGGATGGACATGTGGCATATGTTGAATGCAAGTGTGGCATCTTTACATAAGAGGCTTGATAAGGCTGAATCAGGGGAGGCATCAGGGGGTCAATCCTCGGATTGGACCGGCTCACAGGGCCCATCGGGTCTCAAAAACGTCCCTTAGCACAAATTGTGGACACTACTACCGACACGGACTCTGATTCCAGTGTCGACTATGATGAAGTAAAATTGCACCCTAAGGTGACAAAAAGCATTCAGTGTATGATTGTGGCAATAAGGGATGTGTTGCATATTGCTGATGAACCCTCTGTTCCTGACACGAGGGTACACATGTTTAAGGGAAAGAAACAGATTATAAATTTTCCCACATCTCATGAACTAAATGAGTTCTTTGAAAAGGCTTGGGAGACTCCGGAAAAGAGACCGCAGATACCCAAAATAATTTATATGGCATACCCCTTCCCTAAACAGGACAGGGTGCGTTGGGAATCACCTCCCACTGTGGACAAGGCCTTAACGCGCCTGTCCAAGAAAGTGGCGCTACCGTCTCCAGACACAGCGTCCCTGAAGGATCCTGCGGATCGCAGGCAGGAGACTACTTTAAAGTCTATTTATTCGCATACTGGAGCTGTGCTAAGACCGACCATTGCGTCGGCATGGGTATGTAGCGCAATTTCAGCATGGACAGATGATCTGACGGCTGAATTTGATACCATGGATAGAGATACTGTATTGTTAATTCTAGCCCATATTAAAGATGCAGTCTTACTTATGAGAGATGCTCAAAGGGATATTGGATTGCTGGCTTCCAGAGCCAATGCCATGTCTATCTCAGCGAGACGATCCTTATGGACTCGCCAATGGACGGGTGATGCGGATTCAAAAAAGCATATGGAAGTCCTACCCTATAAGGGAGACGTATTGTTTGGGGATGGGCTGACGGACCTGGTTTCCACAGCTACCGCAGGTAAATCAAATTTTTTACCATTTATTCCCCAACAGCAAAAGAAAATACCACCGTATCAGATGCAGTCCTCTCGGTCGCAAAAGTCCAGAAGAGGTCGGGGGTCCTCCTTCCTTGCCAAAGGTAAGACTAGAGGGAAAAGAGCACCCGCTTCGGCCGGTGCCCAGGAACAAAAGTCCTCCCCGGCTACTACAAAACCCTCAGCATGACGCTGGGGCTCCCCTGCGGGAGTCCGCACCGGTGGGGGCACATCTTCGACTCTTCAGCCAGGCCTGGGTCAGCTCAGACCTGAATCCTTGGGTGTTGGAAATAGTTTCCCAGGGTTACAAACTGGAATTCGAAGAGGTGCCCCCGTGCCGATTTTTCAAGTCAGCATTACCAGCTTCTACACCAGAACGGAATGTAGTGTTAGCTGCAATTCAAACGCTGTGTCTACAGCAAGTAATTATCAGGGTTCCCTTGAACCAGCAGGGAAGAGGCTACTACTCAACCCTCTTTGTGGTCCCGAAACCGGACGGTTCGGTAAGACCTATTTTGAATCTAAAATCCCTAAACCTGTACATGAAAAGATTCAAATTCAAGATGGAATCGCTCAGGGCGATTATAGCCAGTATGGAGGAGGGGGAGTTTATGGTGTCACTGGACATAAAGGATGCGTACCTTCATGTCCCCATATATCCCTCCCATCAGGAGTACCTGAGATTCGCTGTACAGGATTGTCATTACCAATTTCAGACGTTGCCGTTTGGGCTTTCCACGGCCCCAAGAATTTTCACCAAGATAATGGCGGAAATGATGGTGATCCTGCGCAAGCATGGAGTCACAATTATCCCATACTTGGACGATCTCCTGATAAAGGCGAGATCAAGAGAGAATTTGCTGAGCAGTGTAACGCTCTCTCTGAGAGTGCTCCAGCAACACGGTTGGATTCTGAATCTACCGAAGTCACAGTTGATTCCGACAACTCGACTAACGTTCCTAGGTATGATACTGGATACGGAACAAATGAAGGTTTTTCTCCCGTTGGAAAAAGCCCAGGACATCCAGAACATGGTCAGAGACCTGCTAAAACCGAAAAGGTTGTCAGTTCATCAATGCACTCGAGTTCTGGGAAAAATGGTGGCGGCCTACGAGGCCATCCCCTTCGGCAGGTTCCATGCGAGGACGTTTCAATGGGACCTTCTAGACAAATGGTCCGGGTCGCATCTGCACTTACATCGGAAAATAACTCTGTCCCCAGGGGCCAGGGTGTCTCCCCTATGGTGGCTGCAAAGTGCTCACCTGCTGGAGGGTCGCAGGTTCGGAATTCAGGACTGGATTCTGGTAACCACAGACGCGAGCGTCCGAGGATGGGGAGCAGTCACCCAAGGAAGAAATTTTCAGGGACTGTAGTCAGACCAGGAGTACTGTCTACACATCAATGTGTTGGAACTCAGGGCCAAATACAACGGCCTTCGACAAGCAGAGAGTCTTCATCGAAAACTACCAGTTCTGATTCAATAAGACAATGTCACAGCAGTGGCTCATGTGAACCGCCAAGGCGGGACAAGAAGCAGAGTCGCGATGGCGGAAGCCACAAGGATTCTTCGCTGGGCGGAAAATCACGTAAGCTCTCTGTCGGCTATCTTCATTCCGGGAGTGGACAACTGGGAAACAGACTTCCTCGGCAGACACGATCTCCATCCAGGAGAGTGGGGACTTCATCAAGAAGTCTTTGCAGACATAACACGTCTTTGGGGAATTCCTCAAATAGACATGATGGTGTCACGCCTCAACAAAAAGCTTCGGAGGTATTGTGCCAGGTCTCGGGACCCTCAGGCAGTAGCAGTAGACGCCCTGGTAAAGCCGTGGGTGTTCCACTCGATCTACGTGTTTCCTCCTCTTCCTCTCATCACAAAAGTGTTGAGGATCATAAGGCGAAGAAGAGTACAGACGATACTCGTTGTTCCAGACTGGCCTCGAAGGACCTGGTACTCAGATCTTCAAGAGATGCTCACAGGAGATCCCTGGCCTCTCCCTCTGAGGGAGGACCTGTTGCAACAGGGGCCCTGTATATTCCAAGAATAACCGCGGTTACGTTTGACGGCATGGCGGTTGAACGCCGAATCCTAGCGGAAAAGGGGATTCCGGAGGAGGTCATCCCTACTTTAATAAAGGCTAGGAAGGAGGTGACAATGAAACATTATCACCGTATCTGGCGAAAGTATGTGTCTTGGTGTGAAACCAAGATCGCGCCTACGGAAGATTTTCATTTGGGGCGTTTTCTCCACTTCCTGCAGACAGGAGTGGATATGGGCCTGAAATTAGGTTCTGTTAAGGTACAGATTTCGGCCCTTTCGATTTTCTTTCAGAAGGAATTGGCTTCTCTTCCAGAAGTCCAGACGTTTGTAAAGGGAGTGCTGCACATTCAGCCTCCTTATGTGCCTCCAGTGGCACCGTGGGACCTGAACGTGGTGTTGCAGTTCCTAAAATCACACTGGTTTGAACCACTTAACAAGGTTGAGTTGAAATTTCTTACCTGGAAGGTGGTCATGTTGTTGGCCTTGGCATCGGCAAGGCGAGTGTCAGAATTTGGGGCCTTGTCACACAAGAGCCCCTACTTGATTTTTCATGTGGATAGAGCGGAATTGAGGACTCGCCCTCAATTTTTGCCTAAGGTGGTTTCTGCATTCCATCTGAACAAGCCTATCGTGGTGCCTGTGGCTACGAGTGACTTGGAGGATTCCAGGTCCCTGGACGTAGTCAGGGCTTTGAAGATTTATGTAGCCAGAACGGCTAGAATTAGAAAAACAGAAGCACTGTTTGTCCTGTATGCTGCTAATAAGATTGGCGCACCTGCTTCGAAGCAGACTATTGCTCGCTTGATCTGTAATACGATTCAGCAGGCTCATTCTACGGCTGGATTGCCGGTTCCAAATTCGGTTAAGGCCCATTCCACTAGGAAGGTGGGCTCTTCTTGGGCGGCTGCCCGAGGCGTCTCAGCATTACAGCTTTGCCGTGCGGCGACTTGGTCGGGGTCAAACACCTTTGCTAAATTCTACAAGTTTGATACCCTGGCTGACGAGGACCTAGCTTTTGCTCAGTCGGTGCTGCAGAGTCATTCGCACACTCCCGCCCGATTGGGAGCTTTGGTATAAACCCCATGGTCCTTACGGAGTCCCTAGCATCCTCTAGGACGTAAGAGAAAATAAGATTTTAAACCTGCCGTTAAATCTATTTCTCCTAGTCCGTAGAGGATGCTGGGCGCCCGTCCCAGTGCGGAAACTCTGCAAGACTTGTATATAGTTGTTGCTTACATAAGGGTTATGTTACAGTTGGAGTCGGTCTGGGACCGTCACTGTTGTTGTTCATACGGTTAACTGGTTATGTATGTTCCAGGTTACATATTGGTGTGGGCTGGTATGAATCTTGCCCTTGGATTTTTAAATCCTGCCTTGTATTGTCCATCTCCTCTGGGCACAGTTCTCTAACTGAGGTCTGGAGGAGGGGCATAGAGGAAGGAGCCAGTGCACACCCATAGGAAAAGTTCTTTTTAGGTGCCCATGTCTCCTACGGAGCCCGTCTATACCCCATGGTCCTTACGGAGTCCCCAGCATCCTCTACGGACTAGGAGAAATAGATTTACCGGTAGGTTTAAAATCTTATTATATATATTAATGAGCGTGTGATTATTGAGTTGTTGAAAGGTCTGTGTTTTCCCTGTCAGATAATGGGAGCTTCCCAATATAAGCGATGTCGGTGGGTGTTTTAGTACACGTGTGTCGACATGTGTGAGTGCTCTGCCGCAAACAGCTATGGGAATCCCTCTGTCGGAGACACAGTCGTATGTGGGTGACCCTGTCGACACCAACTATTATAACTGGGTGTAAATTAACATGATTACGTAATAACCTATATATATATATATATATATATATATATATATGTATGGTACGGTTGCATTGATATTTCCCTCAGACCCCTCGAGGTTGCAAGAATATTATTTTGCCCGGTTACTACTCCCTATTGTCGACGAATACTATGTCTTATGTCGACCATAATGTTTCCTGGTTAGATCCGCAACATTGGCATTCAGTACATGTTCATAAACATGCAGAACACATGAATGTCACTAGGGACCTGCTGTTCCTGACAATATATATATATATAGATATACATATAGATATAGATATATGTGTGCATATGTGTATTTAAATATGTATATTCATATTACGTTTTCTAATGAATGCTGAAGTAAAGTTATTCCTTCTCATGTGCTGGTCGCTCTGTTGATAAAGCTATAGGTCAGCCTGATGAGATGGTCTCAAATCCTCACGATGAGTCCGAGTATTCTTTTCCCGCAATGGATAGAATAAAGTGAGAGTCAACCCCTGGTCTGCACTGGGGCCCTGTCACAAAGGATCGTATACAGGAAGCTAAGTGATATTTTAATTATATGCTTTGATAATATTTGCATTACATACGCATGGGGGAGTGCTTGTATTCAGGAATGGTCGGTTACCTTGGCATCCGATATATTTATCCTAGAGAGAGTGGGGATATTCCTTAAGTTGGGTCTTATCTAGAACATTGCAGCATGCTGCCATGCGACTACAAGAGGTATGGCCCTCTGGGGTTCGCTGGCCACTTCCATGGCCCTCTCGACTAGGAGGGCGTTGTGGTTTCACCAAGGGCTTGCTGAGGCGGCCTCCGAGGAATACTGGAGTATCTTGCCTAGGAAGGTGTAACCTGGTTTGGGGATGGCTTTGTTAAGTTGATCTCGGCTGGTACCAGTGGTAAGTCTACCTTCTTGACCTATGTCCCTCACAAAGGTTGGTGACGCATTTTTTTGTAGGATGCAGTCATTGGACCGGTTGGATACCGTTTTTTCCCCTTCCTTGCAGGTAGAGGAAGGTGAAAAAGGTAAGAGTTCTGTAACCTTTTTCAAGTTCGCAGAAGCAGATATCGTTCTCTGTTTCTACCACATCCACCGCATGTCGCTGGGTTTATCTTGCTGGAGCCCACACCGGTGGTAACTCGTCTAATACTCTTCAGTCAGTCCTGGAATGGACTTGGACCAGTGAGTTACGAATAGAGTCCAAAGAGGGACATACTGGAGTGTCCAGATGTTTCCCCTCACTGATTTTTCAAATAAATCCTACCGATTCTCCTCTGGACGGGGAGCTAGTATGCAACGCCATACAAGAGTTGGGCCAGGATTAGGACATTGTCTGCTGTCCCTGTCACAAAAAAAAAAACAAAAAAAAAGCTGTTATTCAAGCTTTTTCGTGCTTCTGAGCCTGGACAGCTTGGTCAGAGCAATCACAAAAAAAGATTTCTACTTAAGAAGTCGAACTACTAGATGGAATCTCTCAGGGCACGGATCTCCAACCTATAAAAGAAAAAGAGGGTTTAAAGGCGGTTTCATCCGCTTTAGCTTACCTGGGTTTGCTATTCAGGATTGTCATTGCCATTTCACCAGAGTGATGGCAGTATGATGGTTTTCCTTCAATAGTAAGAGCCATTATTATTCTGTACTGGGACGCTCTCCTGACTACGGCGAGGTCAAGAAACAATTGGTACAAATCGTTGTTTCTCTCTGACAGTTCTTCAACAGAGAATCGCTGTTGATCCCTACGACGCAGAGGTCGGAGGTGGGAATAAGATTAGATACTGAACTGTTGAGAGTTGTTTTTTCTTGTGGAAAGAGATCTGAGGATCCAGAGTCTGATCGTTCCGTTGATGAAGAAGATGGTTGCGGCCTACGAGGCCATTCGGTGAGCAGGTTAAATGCCAGAGTGGTTTTAGCAGGACCAGTTGGACATGTGGTCCGGGTCTCACCTGCACATACACCGGAAAATATTCCTATTTTCCAGGACCAGGATATCTTTCCTGTGGTGGCTTCACAGTTCTCACCTCCTAGAGGGACGAAGGTTCGGGATCCAGGATTAGATCCTGGTATACAAGTCTCCGAGGCTAGGGAGCAGTCTTTCCAGGGGAAGAATTTCCAAGGGAAAAGGTCAAGCCGGGTAGCTTGTCCGCGATAAGCATTCTTGAGTTAAGAGCTATTTACAACGGAACATCTTCTTTGCGATCTGCCCGTCTTAATTCTGTCGGACGACTTAACAGCAGTGGCATAAGTAAGCCGCTAGGGCGGAACGAGGAGCAAAGCGGCAATGGCAGAAGCCGCAAAAGTTTTCCGCTGGGCGGAAAGGCATGTACACGCTCTATTAGCGGTCTTCGTTCCGGGGGTTGACAACGGAGAAATAGACTTCCTCAGCAGACACGATCTCCATCCAGGAGAGTGAGGTCTTCATCAAGAAGTTTTCACAGAAGTGACAAGTCTTTGGGGAATTCCTCAATTAGACATGATGGTGTCTCGCCTCAACAAGAAACTTCAGGGATATTGTTCCAGGTCAAGGGACACTCAAGCAATAGCAGTGGACGCCCTCGTGACACCGTGGGTGTTTCGGTCTGTCTATGTATTCCCTCCACTTTCACTCTTTCCGAAGGTGATAAACATAAGAAGAACAAAGGTTCAGGCGATCCTCATTGTTCCGGTCTGATCAAGGAGGGCTTGGTATCCAGATCTTCAAGACTTACTCATAGAAGATCCCTGACCTCTCCATCTACGAGAGGACCTGTTACAGCTAGGACCGGGCATGTATCTAGACTTACCGCGGCTGCGTTTGACGGCATGGCGGTTGAACGCCATATCCTAGCCCGAAAGGGTATTTCCGGTGAAGTCATTCCCAAATTGCTTCAGGCTAGGAATGGAGTAACGGAGAAGCTTTACCACCGTTTTTGGAGGAAGTATGTGTCTTGGTGTGAATCCAAGAAAGCTCCTACGGAAGAATTACAGCTGGGTTGTTTTCTCCATTTTTTGCAAGCAGAGGTGGATGCAGGCATTCAGTTAGGCTCCATTAAAGTGCAGATTTCGGCCTTATCAATTTTCTGTCAAAAAGAATTGCCCACCCTTCCAGAAGTTCGGACTTTCGTGAAAGGGGTGCTGCATATCCAACCTCCATTTGTGCCCCCAGTGGCACCATGGGACCTTAACGTGGTGTTGCAGTTTCTTATGTCACACTGGTTGGAACCTTTACGAAAGGTTGAGTTAAAATTTCTCACATGGAAAGTGGTCATGCTGTTGGCCTTGGTGTCCGCAAGGCGGGTGTCGGAATTAGCAGCCTTGTCTCACAAGAGCCCTATTTGATCTTCCATGTGGATAGAGCGGAATTGAGATTTCGGCAACAATTTCTGCTGAAAGTGGTTTCTGCGTTTCACATAAACCAACCTATTGTGGTGCCTGTGGCTACTGAAGTTTTGGCTGATTCGAAGTCTCTCGATGTAGTCAGAGCTTTGAATATTTATGTCGCCAGAACGGCTCAGATTGGGGAAACAGAGGCTCTGTATATCCTGTATGCTCCCAACAAAATTGGGGCTCCTGTTTCAGACTGTTGCACGCTGGATCTGTGATACGATTCGGCAGGCTCATTCTACGGCTGGATTGCCATTACCGAAGTCGGTGAAGGCCAATTCTACCAGGAAGGTGGGCTCTTCTTGGGCGGATGCCCGTGGAGTCTCGGCGGTTCAACTTTGCCGCGCAGCTACTTGGTCGGGTTCAAACATTTTTGCTATGTTCTACAAGTTTGATACCCTGGCTGATGAGGACCTCATGTTTGCTCAATCTGTGCTGCAGAGTCGTCCGCACTCTCCCGCCCAGTCTGGAGCTTTGGTATACACCCCATGGTCCTTTTGGAGTCCCCAGCATCCTCTAGGACGTATGAGAAAATAGGATTTTAATACCTACCGGTAAATCCTTTTCTCTTAGTCTGTAGAGGATGCTGGGCACCCGTCCCAGTGCGTACTGTATCTGAAGCTATTGGTGGTTACACTCATGTGGTGTTTCTTTTCAGTCAAGTTGGTTGCTGACATTATTCATGCCATGGCATGCGGTATGCGATTATTGGTTGTGTTTACACACAGGTTGTGTTACATTTTCGGTCAGCATATTTGCTGTATATTTTTCATGCCGTCGGCTGGTGTTCTATTGAATGCCACGTTCTGCGGCATGTTCGAGGTGTGAGCTGGTATGACACTCACCGTGTTTAAACAATTAATTCTTTCCTCGAAATGTCCGTCTCCCTGGGCACAGTTCTCTAACTGGAGTCTGGAGGAGGGGCATAGAGGGAGGAGCCAGTTCACACCCTTTCAAAGTCTTATAGTGTGCCCATGTCTCCTGCGGATCCCGTCTATACCCCATGGTCCTTTTGGAGTCCCCAGCATCCTCTACGGACTAAAAGAAAAGTATTAAAATCCTATATTTACACAGGGGGTAATTCCAAGTTGATCGCAGCAGGAAATTTTTTAGCAGTTAGGCAAAACCATGTGCACTGCAGGGGGGCAGATATAACATTTGCAGAGAGAGTTAGATTTGGGTGGGTTATTTTGTCTCTGTGCAGCGTAAATACTGGCTGCTTTATTTTTACACTGCAATTTAGATTGCAGATAGAACTCACCACACCCAAATCTATCTCTCTCTGCACATGTTATATCTGCCTCCCCTGCAGTGCACATGGTTTTACCCAACTGCTAAAATATTTCCTGCTGCGATCAACTTGGAATTACCCCCACAGTACGGCAGGCAAGAGTCCCAATTTTACACAGTGCGGCAGGCAAGAGTCCCAATTTTACACATTACGCAGTCAAGACTCCCCATTTTACACAGTACGGCAGGCAAGAGTCCCCATTTTACACAGTGCGGCAGGCAAGAGTCCCCATTTTACACAGTGCGAAAGGCAAGAGTCCCCATTTTACACAGTGCAGCAGGCAAAAGTCCCCATTTTACACAGTGCGGCAGGCAAGAGTCCCAATTTTACACAGTGCGGCAGGCAAGAGTCCCAATTTTACAAAATGCGGCAGGCAAGAGTCCCAATTTTACACATTACGCAGGCAAGACCCCCCATTTTACACAGTACGGCAGGCAAGACTCCCCATTTTACACAGTACGGCAGGCAAGAGTCCCCATTTTACACAGTACGACAGGCAAGTGTCCCCATTTTACACAGTACGGCAGGCATGTGTCAAGTGTGGGGGAAGGAAGAGGGGGGGGGGGAGAGACTACTTACATATGAAGAGGATCTTCCCGCTCTTCAGGTCGGGCCGCCTCTATTCCCTCGCGCCGGCCGCCTCCTCCTTCCAGCTTGTATCCCCCTCCTCCCGAGTACTCCTGCTCGGGGGGGCGGGGTTTCACGGAATGACGCAATTGCGTCGTGACGTCACGACACAACCGCGTCATTCCGCGAAACTCCCCCCCCCCCCCGAGCAGGAGTGCTCGGGAAGAGGGAGGAGAGGGAGACAAGGACCCGCAAAGTGCCGCGGCGGCCACCCCGTGCGGTTGCACGGCTCGCCCGCCGCAAGAAAAGGCACTCATGCCTCCATTATAACAGGAGAATACAGCCACTGTCGCACTCCCAGTAACCCTGACAAAGTGGGAGGAGTCGTCATGCTGCTAATCACCATGGTCTTATGGCTTTGTGGCACATTATAATTGTGGTAATGGCAAAGTGTGTGGCAGGTGGTACTGCGTACCCACTGTCAAATTCTTAAGGGTACTCCGTACCCGAGCGTACCTGCATACTTGCACCGCTGCTGCTCAGTAATAGCAGCAGAACGATTATGCTTTAGGTGTAATTGGAAATGGTCTATTTACTTAGACTACTTACTGTAGTTTAGCCTCCAGTAGTTATGCCCTCGATAGTTTGCCCCCAGTAGTTTAACCACAGTGGTAATGCCATCTATAGTTTAGCCCCCAGTAGTAATGTCTCCAGTAGTTATGCCCCCAGTAGTTTAGCCTCCTGTAGTTTAGCCCCCCAGTGGTAATGCCCCCGTAGTTATGACCCCAGTGGTAATGCCCCCAGTAGTTTAGCCACAGTGGTAATGCCCCCAGTAGCTTAGACCCCATTTGTTATGCCCCCAATAGTTTAGCCCCCATAGTTATACCCCTGTAGTTTAGCCCCCTGTAGAAGCGACGGCGCTTACAGACACACGCAAAAACATTTTTTTATCAAAGCTTGGAGTGAGATAAAATTGAGAGAGATCAATAATAATAATTTTATTTATATAGCGCTCTTTCTCCATCAGGACTCAATGCGCTTTACAGACACCAGAAACAACGCACATAATACAGAGGATCTAAGTAATACAGCAATAGATAAGCAACACAGACATAAAAGAAAACCTTAAGCACACAGAAAGTATAATGCATGATTGGTGAAGGCATTTTGGATAATAATTTCCAAGGGTTGTGTATTCCACCCTCACAAGGTACCAGATGCGGCAGCCATATTGGGCGCACAGCATAGGATTACCCAGAGTGGAATAGTCCACCCCTAGAAGAGATGACACAAAATGGGGGTGATATCAGATTCCTAAAGTTCAGAGTAGGGTTCCAGCAAAACCAACAGGTCCATGTATTTTTCATCCCATCCACAAGTATACCATATGGGGCAGCCATGTTGGGCACACTTCGTAGGTTACACTGTGGGAGGTGAGCCATACAAGGGTCCAGTGCATATATGGGGAAACTGACACTTGTATGATGTATCCTGTACCTCCCAACATGACCCCCTCCAGGAGGGACAGATTGCTCTGCTCCTGGACTTCCCTTTTAATTTATGATTGCCATCACCTGTGCTGAAACACCTTTCTTTATTAATTTACCTGTTCAAAACAGGTGCCGGCAAGCACAAATTAAGAAAAAAGTCCAGAAGCAGAGCATTTTGTCCCTCCTGGAGAGGGTCATGTTGGGAGGTATGGGTATGAGAATGTGGGGAGCACACTCAGGAGCAATGGGGATGTCCCTGCTGAGCCTGGTCCTGGTGCTCTGCCCCAACAGTTCCCTGCTCATCTTGAGGGTTAGGCCCAGGGGCAGACTTGATGTTTTTTGCCAGATAGGTGGTAAGCCTGGTCCTGGTGTTCTCATGGCAGAGGCGAGGAGAGGCCACATAATGATCCTGAGTTTTGTATGTGTAACGCAGTCTTTCTGTTATGTTGTTGGTTTGTTTGCCTCTGTTTTCCTTCGGTTTAACACAGGTATAGCACTGCTATTGATTTTAGCTGACACTTCATAACTA
The DNA here is from genome assembly GCF_028390025.1 of Pseudophryne corroboree. Classification (NCBI taxonomy): domain Eukaryota; kingdom Metazoa; phylum Chordata; class Amphibia; order Anura; family Myobatrachidae; genus Pseudophryne; species Pseudophryne corroboree. The sequence continues at coordinate 373,445,097 of NC_086448.1, read as the reverse complement.
GCCACTGCATATACTAGGCACTGCAGCATCCTGACCTATACTGATTAACTAAGTCTACAAACACATGTTCAAACAGATTACAACCCCCTCCCCCACAAAGCAACCCTCCACCTTCAGCAAAAGGTGTTAATCCAATCTAACAAATGTAATGGGCCCTACAGACAAGGCGATATGCCGCCGAGTTGCCCGACCGCCGGGGGGCAGTGACTGGGGGAATATTTCTTCACTTCCCCCGTCACCCGGCTCCATTGAAGTGCAGGCAAATATGGACGAGATCGTCCATACTGGCCTGCATGCACAGCCGACGGGGAACCAGCGATGAACGAGCGCGGGGCCGTGCATCGTTCATCGCTGGTGACTCCACACTGAAAGATATGAACGCTATCTCATTCAAAAATGAACAATATCGTTCATATCTTTCAGTTACATCGACAAGTGTGTAGGGCCTAAAAGGTCAGTAAACCAAGCACCAACCAATCAGCTCCTGTCATTTTTCAAACACAGCCGGTATCGTGGCAGTTAGGAGATAGTACTTAATCTCACACAATTTTATCTCTCCCAGCTTTAATAAATACCCCCTATAATAATAATTATTATTATTATTTATATAGCGCTTTTCTCCAAAAGTACTTTAATAAGTGCAATACTGAGAGAGCACAGATTTCCTATGTTGTCCCTCTAATTTGGCATGTTATTGCGATGCTCAGACATAAAACTTGATCACCCCCAGTGGCAAAATAATCCCCAGCATTATCACACAGCTGCATTGCACTAAGCTGCCCTTATCTCTGTCCAGTCACTAACCTTATGTAATAACTTTTTAGGTGATCTTGTTGCCTATTGCTGGTGAGCTGTGTGTTGCCAGGGCTCCGAAGGGGTATGAGACAGGGCAGCAACAGCAAAGTCCTGGTATAGGCAGTTGCTAACCATTATGACATCACAGCATGACCTCACAGATAAACCAGACAGACACACAAACAGACCAGTGCATTTTAACATAGTAACATAGTATTTGAGGTTGAATAGAGGCAAATTGCCCATCGTGTTCAACCTGTTTTAAGTTGTGATGATTCTACATACTTGCTAAATAATGTTTTATGACTAGTTAGCTACTATAACTCTGTTTCCCCCGGATTAACCACGTTGATATTTTAAGTATTATAACCTTGGATAGCTTTTTCATTCAGAAATTTATCCATTCCTTTTTTAAATCCAATTACAAAGTCCGCCATTACCACATTCCCTGGCAGGGAATTCCACATCCTGATTGCCCTAACAGTGAAGAACCCTTTCCTCCGTTGCGTTCTGAACTTTCCCTCCTCCAGTCGCAGCGAGTGCTCACGTGTCCTAAACTGTGTTCTTTTAATAAATAATTCCTCTGATAACTCTTTGTGATGTCCCTTTACATATTTGAAGATATTAATAATATCTCCTCTTAGGCGCCTCTTTTCTAGTGTATACATATTCAGCCTAGTAAGTCTTTCCTTATAGTCCAGTCCTTCTAGGCCTTTAATCAATTTAGTAGCTCGCCTTTGAACACTTTCGAGTTAACTGATGTCTTTTTTATACAATGGTGCCCAAAACTGAACACAATATTCCAGGTGCGGACGTACCAATGCCTTATACAGCGGCATGATTACATCCGAGTCCCTTGTCTCAATTCCCCTTTTTATGCACGCTAGCGCCTTACTTGCCTTCTTTACTGCGTTTTGACATTGTGTATGGTTATTAAGCCTATTATCAATGAATACCCCCAAATCTTTTTCCAACTGTTTCCCCTAGGCGTTCCCCATTTAATATGTAGGATGCAAGTTTGTTTTTAGTCCCAAAATGTATAACCTTGCATTTGTCTGTATTGAACCTCATTTTCCATTTAGACGCCCAGAGTTCAAGTTTAGATAGATCATTCTGCAAGGACTCCACATCCAATTCTGAACTAATTACCTTACACAGTTTAGTATCATCTGCAAAGATTGACACTGTGCTTTCCAGGCCTATTTCTAGGTCATTGATAAATATGTTGAACAGTAGTGGTCCGAGTACGGACCCTTGTGGTATTCCACTGACTACTGGGGACCAGGTGGAGGACTTCCCGTTGACCACTACTCGCTGTACCCTGCTATCCAACCAGCTGCTTATCCATGTGCAAATAGTTTTTCCTAGGCCAATCTTCTTTAATTTGATCATTTTCTATATGCATTTCGGGATTGGGACCTTGGCCCCACAAGGGGTGGATCTTTTCACTTGAAACCCCACCAGTATATAAAGTTGGATAATGAAGGGTATGTGTACCAAGGGGGTGATTCAGACCTGATTGCTGCTTTGCGTTTTTGCACAGCTTGCGTTCAGCAATAGACTGCTTATGCACCGCAATGCGCACGTGTGTCAGCAAACAACAGGCATCGCTGGTCATCGACAGGCTGGTGCGAAAATTTCATTTGCAAGGGCGTTCGCAAGGTGATTGATAGCAAAAGGCCTTTTTTTTGGGGGGGGGGGTATCTGACCATTTACTGGGAGTGTCAGGGAAAACCCAGGCATTCCCAAGGGTTTTCAGGGCGGGTATGTGATATCAGCTCCGGACCCAATCAGCCTGTTCTCATAGCACTGTAGGAGCAAGTCCTGGGCTGCGCACACACTGCACACACAGGGCAAATCATTCAATGGTGAGCGAGCTGCTGAGGGGTTTTTTAGCAGCTCAGCGTACACATTCAATAGCACACTTGTACAGCGAATATACACTCCCCTTGGGCGGCGACTATCTGATCGCAGGACAATCTATCCCAATAGTATCACTAATAATAGCTGAGAGGAGAGAGGTGGTGTCACGCTGAGAAGCCAGGAATCCGGAACCTGAAGTGACGTAGTGTTCACTCTAGCCTTCTTTCACGGGGCGCTGCGCCCTGCCCCTTTTCTGAGTGGCAGAATGCGCCCTGCCCGTTTGTGCCCGCCCTGCCGCCCTGCCGCCCTGCTGATTACTAAAGGACTGCCTACTCACCGCCGCGCCGGGTGCGCTGTCACTGCCCCCTGCTCCTCCCCGCCGCTCTGTCACATCGCGCTGTCACTGCCCCCTGCTCCTCCCCGCCGCTCTGTCACATCGCGCTGTCACTGCCCCCTGCTCCTCCCTGCCGCTCTGTCACATCGCGCTGTCACTGCCCACTACTCCTCCCCGCCGCTCTGTCACATCGCGTTGTCACTGCCCCCTGCTCCTCCCCGCCGCTCTGTCACATCACGCTGTCACTGCCCCCTGCTCCTCCCCGCCGCTCTGTCCCGCCGCGCTGTCACTGCCCCCTGCTCCTCCCCGCCGCTTTGTTACATCGCGCTGTCACTGCCCCCTGCTCCTCCCCGCCGCTCTGTCCCGCCGCGCTGTCACTGCCCCCTGCTCCTCCCCGCCGCTCTGTCACATCGCGCTGTCACTGCCCCCAGCTCCTCCCCGCCGCTCTGTCACATCGCGCTGTCACTGCCCCCTGCTCCTCCCCGCCGCTCTGTCCCACCGCGCTGTCACTGCCCCCTGCTCCTCCCCGCCGCTCTGTCACATCGTGCTGTCACTGCCCCCTGCTCCTCCCCGCCGCTCTGTCACATCGCGCTGTCACTGCCCCCTGCTCCTCCCCACCGTGCTGTCACTGCCCCCTGCAGCTGCCTTAGGCTTGTCGCGCTGATGCGCTGGCTGAAGGGGATCTGGTAAGCTAAGGAGGGCTGGGTTTGCTTCTCCCGCCGAGGCAAACCCAGCCCTCCCTCCTCTGTGTGCATGGATCGGTGTGGTGGCCATTTTCAACCAGCTCTGCGGTGTGTGAGGGGGGACCAGCGCGATCAACTCCCGCAGCATCAGCCCCCAGTAAGTAAAATTGGCACAAAAAAAGCAGAGATCAAAAATGTGCCCTACCTGGTGCAGTGTGTCTCAGTGCTCTCTACCTGGTGCAATGTTTCTCAGTGCTCTCTACCTGGTGCGATGTGTCTCAGTGCTTTCTACCTGGTGCAAAGTTTCTCAGTGCTCTCTACCTGGTGCAGTGTGTCTCAGTGCTCTCTACCTGGTGCAAAGTTTCTCAGTGCTCTCTACCTGGTGCAAAGTTTCTCAGTGCTCTCTACCTGGTGCAGTGTGTCTCAGTGCTCTCTACCTGGTGCAGTGTGTCTCAGTGCTCTCTACCTGGTGCAATGTGTCTCAGTGCTCTCTACCTGGTGCAATGTGTCTCAGTGCTCTCTACCTGGTGCAATGTGTATAACGTGCTCTCTACCTGGTGCAATGTGTATAACGTGCTCTCTACCTGGTGCAATGTGTATAATGTGCTCTCTACCTGGTGCAATGTTTCTCAGTGCTCTCTACCTGGTGCAATGTGTATAACGTGCTCTCTACCTGGTGCAATGTTTTTCAGTGCTCTCTACCTGGTGCAATGTGTATAACGTGCTCTCTACCTGGTGCAATGTTTCTCAGTGCTCTCTACCTGGTGCAATGTGTATAACGTGCTCTCTACCTGGTGCAATGTTTTTCAGTGCTCTCTACCTGGTGCAATGTGTATAACATGCTCTCTACCTGGTGCAATGTTTTTCAGTGCTCTCTACCTGGTGCAATGTGTATAACGTGCTCTCTACCTGGTGCAATGTTTCTCAGTGCTCTCTACCTGGTGCAATGTGTATAACGTGCTCTCTACCTGGTGCAATGTTTTTCAGTGCTCTCTACCTGGTGCAATGTGTATAACGTGCTCTCTACCTGGTGCAATGTTTCTCAGTGGTCTCTACCTGGTGCAATGCTTCTCAGTACTCTCTATCTGGTGCATTGTGTATAACGTGCTCTGCCTGGCGCAAAGTGTAGAATGTGCTCTATCTGGCGCAATATGTATAACGTGCTCTACCTGTCGCAGTGTGTATAGGAGGTTCTACCTGGTGCAGTGTGTATTATCTGCACTACTCTGTGGTGTAATGTGAATTGCCACTATTATGTGGCCGTGCCCCTTCCCCACGAAAAACGTCCCTAAATTTTTGCAGCGCGCCTTCGGCGCGCACTGTCCATTCTTTGGCATTTCAGAATGGGAGGACCAAGCATTATAGTATGTACCTAATTTTGCCCTTCTAACTGAAAAATGTGCCCTCCCGAATGAAAAATGTGCCCTCCCCGTGATCAGCACCCTGCCCTAAAAAAATCCTAGAGTGAACACTATGACGAACGGGTGCGCTGGAGCGCGCACACAAGCAGGAGAGAACGGTACGGAGCGGCCGCACCAGCTGTAAGGTGCAAGTGCCGCTAACTGTACCGTGCAGAGAGCGGGGGGGGAGCAGTGCAGTGAACAGGGAAGGGCCACACATTGAGCCGGGCAGCCGCGGGCCGCCATCAGAGACCAGGGGGAGATATGAGCTGGGAGCCGTGCCAGGAGCTGAGACACTGCACCTGAGAGCAGATCGGATAAAAGGGAGCAGATAAGTATTAACTTTCCCAACTTTTCTGTATAATTGATTGTCTCCCTTTGTCCTTTACTGTATTTTACTGTAAAAACTTGTATTAATTTATCCTGTATTTATCAGTTGTATATTTATTGAACCCTGGTCCCTTATATATTGTCCCTTACATATAGATTGCCCCCCCTTTTTATTTTTTCACCTGTCCATTACTGTATTTTATTTTATTTTATTGTACTTAATTTGTACTTAATTTATCCTATATTTGTCCTTTATTTATTTATTTATTGTCCTTTTGTCCCGTATTTATTATATTTATATATAGATTGTCCCTTTGTTTTGTTTTTTTTCATTTTCAGAAGGTAACAGGGAGTTATCACATTAAAAATGGGTGGGGCCGAGATTGGGGATCTCACTCAGTGTGTATCGTGCATGATGTATGCGCCCCTGGCACAACAGTCCGACTGCGGGTACATCTGTGCGAAATGTGAGTGAGCGGCTGCCCTGGACGCCCAGGTAACTGATCTAGAGCAGACCGTTAAGCGACTGAGGGAGATTCACAATCTTGAGCAAAGTTTATATAGAACGGTGGAGGAGATGCAGGGGGAGCACTGGTAGATGAGGAAGATCAGGTAGCCAGCTGGGTCACGGTTAGAAGGAAGAAGGAGAGGGTGAGAGTGAGACAGGACATCTCCGATCTGCCAAACCCTAACAAATTTGCCCGATTGGACGAAGATTCTGGGGATGACATTGAGGAAATGATGGAACCGGAGGAGACTGTTCCCTCTAGCAACCAGAGGAGCGGTCCCCCCGGTAGAGATGGGAAAAAAGATAGTGAAGTACCTAGTCAGATTGTGGTGGTAGGGGATTCTATCATCAGGAGGACAGACAGAGCAATCTGCTACCGTGACCGTGATAGCCGTACAGTCTGTTGTCTCCCGGGTGCTCGGGTACGGCACATCGCGGACCGGGTAGATAGATTGTTGGGAGGCGCTGGTAAAGACCCAGCGGTCTTGGTGCATGTTGGCACCAAATGACAAAGTTAGTGGTCTTAAAAAAGACTATAGGGAATCAGGCAAGAAAATTAAGGCAAGGACATCTAAGGTAATATTCTCCAAAATATTACCAGTGCCACGCCCTACCCAAGGAAGGCAGAGGGAGATCAGGGAGGTAAATGTGTGGCTTAGAGACTGGTGTAGGAAGGAGGGGTAAGTGTTCCTGGAACACTGGGCGGACTTCTCAGTCAGTCGCCTGTCGTGATGGATTGCACCTGAATGAGGAAGGGGCTGCGGTGCTGGGGGGCAGGATGGTTAGAAGGTAGGATGAGCTTTTAAACTGGGGGAGGGTTTAGCTAGAATCTACGGGACAAACAGAGAGAACAGTAAAAATCGGGGTAGTGAACAATTTAGGGGAGAAGAAGGGGGGAGCGATAGATCAGCAGGCAAGGGTATCTGCATGGGTATTGACACCGGAATTATGGACACAGGTATTGCCCAAGATATTCCAAATTTATTACCTACTGATGAGTATTGCACAACAATACCATATATAGAAAAGGATGTCCATAACTTAAGGGAAGATATTAACATCAGGGGGCGGAATATCGAAAGACTTATTACGTCAAATAGTGATAGTATTGAGGAAGGTGGTATTAAGTATGATGGGGGTGGAAATGGAGGGAGGAGATTAACAATCGGTAAGAGTAATTCTAGAAAGTCCCTTGTAAATATAGATAAGATACCATTAAAACAAACCGTCAAGGGAAATACTAAGCTAAAATGTATGCTTACGAATGCAAGAAGCCTATCGGGTAAAATGGGAGAATTGGTATGTCTTGTATCAAAGTTTCAATACAATATTATAGGTATTACGGAAACATGGTGGGATGACTCTCACGACTGGGTTGCGTTTTTGGAGGGTTATTCTCTTTTTAGGAGGGATAGGGCTACCAAAAGGAGAGGAGGGGTATGTCTCTTTGTTAAACCATCTCTTAAACCATGCTTAATACATACTATTTACAATGGGATTGGAGATAACGTGGAGTCGCTATGGGTTGAGATCACAAGTGAGGACACTGAAGCAAAGAAAGTAGTCATTGGCACGTGCTACAAGCAACCAGATATTAGCGTACATAAAGAGGAACAACTTACAGCAAATCGAAAAAGCAGCAGGAATGGGGGACATCCTAGTGTTAGGAGACTTTAACTATCCTGATATAAATTGGAGGAACGATTCAAGCGTAAAAACTAGGAGCACCAGGTTTTTAAATACATTGAAGGATCAATTCTTGGCTCAATTAGTCGAGGACCCAACTAGAGGTAAAACTATTCTGGACCTAGTTATTACTAATAATGTGGACATTATATAAAACACTAAAGTTGGGTAGACCTTGGGAAACAGCGATCATTATATGATCACTTTCGACATCAGTTTCAAGAAACATAGCTATAAAGGGAGCAACCAAAACATTCAACTTCAGAAAAGCTAACTTCAATATGCTGAGACAGGTACTAAACGGCATTGACTGGGAAGAGTTGTTTCGTGACAAGGACACTTCGGAAATGTGGGATGCTTTAAAAGGGTTGCTTGAAAGCAATATTCACAAATTCATTCCAATGAGCAGTAAACGCAGGAGTACTAAACACAAACCAATGTGGCTTAATAAGGAGGTCAAAGCAGCAATGGCTAATAAGAGGCGTGCTTTCAAAACATTTAAATCTAATGGAGGGGAGGAGTCATTCCGGTATTACAAGGAATGCAATACAAGATGCAAAAAAGTAATAAGAGCAGCTAAAATTGCAAACGAAAAGCAGATCGCTATAGAGAGTAAAGCCAATCCTAAAAAGTTTTATAAATATCTAAACAGTAAAAGGTGGAAGAAGGAGAACATGGGCCCGTTAAAAGATGAATTGTAAGCTTTGACAAAACAATGACATATTAAAAGCGGAAATATTGAGCAAATTTTTTTCCTCAGTATTCACCAGGGAGGATGCGCAGATGACAGTAGTGCTTAACGACAGTGAAGGTAATGACTCTTGGCTAGATACTTGTTTAAGTGAGGAAGTAGTCCTGAAGAAACTAAGCAATATAAATATTAATAAATCACCAGGCCCAGACGATTTTCATCCGAGGGTTATTATGGAGCTTAGGACACAGCTAGCAAAACCCCTATACTTGATTTTCAATAGTTCAATTAGATCAGGCATGGTACCAAAGGATTGGCGCATAGCTGAGGTAGTGCCTATATTTAAAAAGGTAACTAAAAATAATCCTGGAAACTATAGACCAGTTAGTTTAACCTTTATAGTGGGTAAAATATTAGAAGGCATTTTGAGGGATAGCATGGAGGATCATCTACAGGCAACTAAGTTTAATAGCAAAAGTCAGCATGGGTTTGTAAGGAATAGATCATGTCAAACCAACTTAATTAGCTTCTACGAGGAAGTGAGCAAGAATCTTGACCAGGGAAAAGCAGTGGACATGGTTTACTTAGATTTTGCGAAAGCCTTCGATACAGTGCCTCATAGGAGACTGGTCCACAAATTTAGGGAATGTGGCCTAGGAAATACCATTTGTACATGGATAGGGTAATTGGCTGGATAACAGAGTAAAACGAGTAATGGTCAATGGGATATTCTCCAGCTGGGCACCAGTAGTCAGCGGAATACCACAAGGGTCTGTTCTTGGCCTACTGCTGTTCACTATATTTATCAATGATCTAGGAATAGGCCTGGAAAGCACAGTGTCAATCTTTGCAGACGATACTAAACTTTGTAAGGTAATTAATTCAGAAACCGATGTGGAGTGTCTACAGAATGACTTAGTTAAACTGGAAATCTGGGCATCTAAATGGAAAATGAGGTTCAATATAGAAAAATGGAAAGTTATGAATTTTGGGACAAAAAACACACTTGCATCCTACACTCTAGATGGAGAAAATATAGGGGTAACTATTGTGGAAAAAGATTTGGAGGTGCTTATAGATAAAAGGCTTAATAACAGTACACAATGTCAAACTGCAGCAAAGAAGGCAAATAAAGTGCTTGCGTGCATTAAATGGGGTATTGAGACAAGGACGAGGATGTAATCCTTCTGTTGTACAAATCGTTGGTACGTCCGCACCTGGAATATTTGTCAGTGTCTGGAGTCTTACCGGTACGCTGGGGCCGCGGGGCTGGCTTCCTTGGCGATGTGCGGGCAGCGGCGGAGGTGGGCGGTGAGGGGGTCCGCTCGTGGCGCAGGACGCCGCTACAGCGAGATGCTCTTGCTGAGCTGTTGCTTGGAGACCAGGGGCAGTGAGCAATGTGGCTTTGCAAAAAGGTCTGCATTACTGGGCGCCGCCATGTTGGAGAACAAGTTTTAAGCATAGTTCCTGTTTCCTGTTTCTTCCAGCCAATCCAGGGGAAGCTCTCCCTATAATAGGGGGCTGGTTTAGGACAGGGATGCCAGTGCTTCAAGTTACAAACCTGTTGTAGGTGCTTTAGCCTGTGCTCCCAGGATTCCTGCTGTATTCTGGTTCCTCCTGATCCTGCTTGGTCGGTTCTCTGTTGCTGCTGCAGCCCTGCCGTTTCTAGCCTGTTACTGCCTGTGGAAGCGCTCCTGGAAAACCCGGTCCAGTAAGACTCTTTGGGCACAGTCGGCCCCGGGTCTTCTGCCTCATCTTTCAAGCCACACTCCACAGATCTCCTTCACCAGCCACGGCTTTGTACCACCGACCACAGCCTGCAGATTATTATCTTCAGCCTCGTTTAACAAACCACAGTCCACAGTCCTTGTCTCAGCCACGTCTTCAACCACCATCCACAGTTCCACAGTTCATTATCTACAGTCTCGTCTTTCAAATCACAGTCCACAGTTCTTCGCCTCCTGCCACGTCTTTAACCATCGTGCTCCAGCCTCGGTCCTCTACCTCAGCCCTCTACATAATAAATACTTTCCATTGACTCTCAAACCCCGCCTACGTTCTTCATTGCTTCGTGTCCCATGCAAAGGAACTATATCCAGCCCCCTCATCTGGTTCATTCACAGCCTGCTACCTCCTCGGGCAAATCTCAGCTGCCGAATCCTCAAACTTTGCTAGACGTGACAGTAAGCACTGGCCAAATGGATTCGACGGGTGATCCGGCCTCAGGAGGGGATTCAACTGCAGATATCTGGTCTCGCTTAAGTAAGCAGGAGGCCACACAATCTCAAATCATGCAGTTCATGCAGAGTATGTCCAAACGTCTCAATTCTCTCTGTGTTGCCATGACGGCCCCTCAAGTATCTACAGCTGCTCCCACATTAGCACCTCCGGTCCCGCTTCCTCCTGTACCAGTACCACTTCCACGGTTGCATTTGCCACCTCCCAGTAAATTCGATGGGAATCCAAAACAATGCCGCGGGTTTCTTAACCAGTGCGAAATCCAGTTCGAACTACAGTCAGCCAACTTCCCATCAGCACGAAGCAAAGTAGCCTATATAATTTCTTTAGTTACACTGGAATGGGCTTCACCTTTGTGGGATAGAACGGGTCCCATCTTATCTAACTATCCAGAATTCATAGCCACCTTTCGAAGAATCTTCGACGAACCGGGCAGGACTTCTGCCGCCTCATTGGAGATCCTGCGCCTGCGTCAGGGCACGCGTACGGTAGGTCAGTACGTTATCCAGTTTCGCACCCTTTCCTCAGAACTGAACTGGAACGAGGAGGCTCTCATTGCAGCTTTCTGGAGCAATCTCTCCGAAAAGATCAAGGATGACCTCGCAACTCAGGACGTACCTGATAAGTTGGATAAACTAATTTTTTTATGCAATACGTTAGACCTGAGGTACAGAGAACGCTGTATGGAGAGGTTGCGGTCAGATCGACCTAAGCCTAGAGTTGTTCTTCCACCAACACCATCATCACCAACTGCGGAAGAACCCATGCAGATTCATCGCTCCCACCTCTCCAATGAAGAACGTCAGAGACGGCGACAAGGGAACCTCTGCTGGTATTGTGGTGCATCTGATCACTTTGTTAAAACTTGCAATCTACGTCCGGGAAACGCCCGCTCCTAGTTTGTGCTGGAGAGGTCAAGCTAGGAGAATTCTCAGAATTACATACCAAGAAAGAGTCTGTCCTGTTTACCCAATTGGAGCTCCCTTCTTCTTCTCTTCTCATCCCTGCACTACTCGACTCCGGAGCCTCCGAAAGCTTCATTACGTCAGCTCTGGTCAAACGATCTGGAATACAAACAATCCTTAGGATCGTACCATTTCTGTTACCGCAGTGGATGGAAGTTATATCCCTGAGGGTATTATATCCTTTCGTACTATTCCTCTCAAGATGAAGGTCAGAGTTCTCCATTCAGAAGAAATCTCTTTCCTTGTAATTCCTAAAGCCTCTCATGAACTAATCCTAGGGTTTCCATGGATAATCAGACACAATCCCCACATAGATTGGCAAACTATGGATTTTCTCTCTTGGGGACAAGACTGTTTTCAGAACTGTTTACCTTCAGTTAGACCTCTCTATTCTTCCAGCCCTTCCAGCCTTCCTGTGGAGTACCAAGCTTTTCAAGATATTTTCAGTAAGCATGGGGCGGACACCTTGCCTACACATCGTACTTGGGATTGTCCCATTGAGCTAGTACCCGGTAAGACTCCTCCCCGAGGTCGAATTTACCCTCTCTCACTTCCCGAGACACAGGCCATGTTGGAGTATATCCGGGAGAACTTGGAGAAAGGGTTCATCAGGTCTTCTACATCTCTGGCCGGAGCAGGGGGGGTTTTTGTCAAAAAGAAGGATGGGGGTTGCGGCCCTGTATTGACTATAGAGGTCTCAATGACATAACAGTTAAGAACAGATATCCGTTACCTCTGATTTCAGAACTGTTCGACCGTGTTAAAAGAGCTACTGTATTTACTAAGTTGGACTTACGGGGGGCCTACAATCTTATACGTATTCGTCCAGGGGATGAATGGAAGACGGCATTTAATACCCGCGACGGCCATTATGAATACCTGGTAATGCCTTTTGGCCTATGTAACGCCCCAGCCGTCTTTCAAGAGTTTGTTAACGAAATCTTCAGAGATCTCCTCTATGACTGCTTGGTAGTGTATCTGGATGACATCCTCATTTTTTCTAGGGATCTGAAGACCCATCGGGAACAAGTCAAAGAAGTGTTAACTCGTTTACGAAGGAATCAGTTATTCTGTAAGTTAGAGAAGTGCACCTTTGAAGTACCCACGATTCCATTCCTCGGTTACATTCTTTCAGGGCAGAGGTTACAGATGGACCCCGCTAAAGTCCAGGCGATTCAGGATTGGGCACTTCCAGCTACCCTTAAAGGAATTCAACATTTCCTGGGGTTTGCTAACTTCTACCGGAGATTCATTCTAAATTATTCTTCTGTCATAGCTCCTATAACCGCATTAACTAGAAAGGGAACCGATCCTGCCAAGTGGTCTCCGGAGGCTTTGGAAGCTTTTTCATCTTTAAAGGAGGCCTTCACGACTGCTCCAGTTCTTCGACAACCCGATCTCAGCCGTCCGTTCTTGGTGGAGGTTGATGCCTCTACTGTAGGAGTAGGAGCAGTGTTATCCCAGCTTTTTGAGGACAAGAAGGTACTTGTGCGTTCTTCTCGCGAAGATTCTCCCCCGCTGAACAGAATTACTCTATTGGGGAACAGGAATTACTGGCAATTAAGTTGGCCTTTGAGGAGTGGAGGTATTTGTTGGAAGGAGCTCAGCATCCAATTTCGGTGACCACAGGTCACAAGAACTTCCTGTATTTACAGTCGGCCCGATGTCTGAACCCACGCCAAGCAATATGGGCACTCTTCTTTACCCGTTTTAATTTTAAACTCAGTTACCGACCAGGTTCCCTCAACAAAAAGGCAGATGCATTATCTCGCTCCCTAAGTTCAGAAGAACCCTCTGACCATTCAAAAGAGCAATTTATCCTGGAATCCACCTCTTTTTCTGCAACTAATACCTCTCCACTTCCTCCTCCAGGGAAGATCTTCGTTGCACCAAATATTCGCAAAAAACTTCTTACATTGGCTCACTCCTCCTCCTTCATGGGCCATGCGGGCGGTCATAAGACACTTAAATTCATTCAGCGCTCCTACTGGTGGCCTCATCTCAGGACTGACGTTCAGGAATTCGTAGCTGCCTGTCCAAAATGTGCCCAGCATAAAAGTCCCAAAGGTCCACCAGCCGGGTTAATCCATCCTTTGCCGGTACCACTAAGACCATGGACGCATATTTCTGTGGACTTAATTACAGATTTACCTACGTCTGGTGGGCGGAACACCGTATGGGTCATAGTTGACCGATTCTCTAAAATGGCACACATTGTTCCTCTGGCTAATCTTCCATCTGCATCCCAGTTGGCAAAATTGTTTATAGCAGAGATCTTTCGACTCCATGGTCTACCACAGGAAATCGTGTCTGATAGAGGTCCTCAATTTGTGGGCAAGTTTTGGAGATCCCTATGTTCTGCTCTTGGCGTGAAATTAAACTTCTCCTCAGGATATCATCCCCAGACGGATGGTCAAACAGAAAGAGTGAACCAGGATCTGGAGATTTTTCTGCGTTTATTCATGTCCTCCTCACAGGACGACTGGCTGGACTTCCTCCTGTTCGCAGAATTTGCCCATAACAATCTTTATCACTCTGCCACAAAATCTTCTCCATTCTTCATTAATTATGGTTACCATCCAAGAGTTCCTGACTTCCAACTTCTGCCTACGCTCGAGGTTCCTGCCGCAGAGTCTACACTTCGACAATTTACTGAAGCTTGGAAACAAGTTCACAAGACTTTGCTCAAGACATCCAAGAGATATAAAACCTATGCAGATCTGAAACGAAAAGCTGTACCAAGCCTTAAGGTAGGAGATCGGGTTTGGGTTTCCACACGTAACCTAAGATTAAAGGTTCCTACAAAAAAGTTTGCTCCCATATTTATTGGGCCTTACCCAATCGAAAAAGTGTTGAATCCTGTGGCTTACAAAGTGAAATTACCTCCGCAGTTAAGAATTCCTAATGCATTTCATAGTTCTCTCTTAAAACCATTGGTACTTAATCGGTTCAGAGCCACTCTACCTAAATCACCCAAGATCCAATCAGCACATGGAGATGAATTTGAGATTCACAAGATCCTCGATTCTCGCAGACGTTATGGTCGCATCCACTACCTTGTTGATTGGATGGGGTATGGGCCAGAGGAGAGATCTTGGGTAGATGCAGAGGATGTCCATGCTCCAAGACTTCTTCGGACATTTCATGCCAAGTTTCCAACTAAACCACATAGGTGTCCGGAGTCCACCCGCAAAGGAAAGGGGTACTGTCAGCGTCCGGAGTCTTACCGGTACGCTGGGGCTGCGGAGCTGGCTTCCTTGGCGATGTGCGGGCAGCGGCGGAGGTGGGCTGCTGCACCGGATCCGTGGGCAGCAGTAGCGGCGGTGAGGGGGGTCCGCTCGTGGCGGCGGATCGCCGCTATAGTGGGTTGCTCTTGCTGAGTCATTGCTTGGAGACCAGGAGCAATGAGCAATGTGGCTTTGCAAAAAGGTCTGCATTACTGGACGCCGCCATGTTGGAGACCAAGTTTCAAGTTTTAAGCATAGTTCCTGTTTAGTGTTTCTTCCAGCCAATCCAGGGGAAGCTCTCCCTATAAAAGGGGGCTGGTTTAGGACAGGGACACCAGTGCTTCAAGTTACAAACCTGTTGTAGGTGCTTTAGCCTGTGCTCCCAGGATTCCTGCTGTATTCTGGTTCCTCCTGATCCTGCTTGGTCGGTTCTCTGTTGCTGCTGCAGCCCTGCCGTTTCTAGCCTGTTACTGCCTGTGGAAGCGCTCCTGGAAAACCCGGTCCAGTAAGACTCTTTGGGCACAGTCGGCCCCGGGTCTTCTGCCTCATCTTTCAAGCCACACTCCACAGATCTCCTTCACCAGCCACGCTTTTGTACCACCGACCACAGCCTGCAGATTATTATCTGCAGCCTCGTTTAACAAACCACAGTCCACAGTCCTTGTCTCCAGCCACGTCTTCAACCACCATCCACAGTTCCACAGTTCATCATCTACAGTCTCGTCTTTCAAATCACAGTCCACAGTTCTTCGCCTCCTGCCACGTCTTTAACCATTGTGCTCCAGCCTCGGTCCTCTACCTCAGCCCTGTACATAATAAATACTTTCCATTGACTCTCAAACCCCGCCCACGTTCTTCATTGCTCCGTATCCCATGCGAAGGAACTATATCCAGGCCCCTCCTCTGGTTCATTCACAGCCTGCTACCTCCTCGGGCAAATCTCAGCTGCCGGATCCTCAAACTTTGCTAGACGTGACAATATTGTGTCCAGTTCTGGGCACCATATTATAAAAAAAGATATCGGGAAACTAGTAAGAGTTCAATGGCAAGCTACTAAATTGATTAAAGGGTTAGAGTCGCTGGAATACGAGGAGTGGAGTACTAGGCTAAATATGTACACACTAGAAAAGGGGAGACTAAGAGGAGACATTATTTATATCTTCAAATATGTAAAGGGTCATTACAAGGAGCTAGCAGCGTATTTGTTTATTAAAAGAACTCTGTATAGGACGCAGGGCACTCGCTGAGGCTAGAAGAGAGAAAATTCCGTACACAACGTAGGAAAGGGTTCTTCGCGGTAAGAGCAATAAAGATTTGGAACTCACTGCCGGAGAAGGTAATAAAGGCAGACTCTGTAAATGCATTTAAAAACGGATTGGACAAATTTCTAACTGGAAAACGTATCCAGGGTTATAGCATTTAGCATATTGACATTAAAATTATCTGGGAATGGTAGGAATCATAGATGTCAATCGGTACTAAACATTAATTCAGCAGGCGCATTATAATATGAACAGATTAACGCATAATACAGGTTGAACCCGATGGGCATTTTGCCTCTTTTCAACCTCACTGACTATGTAACTATGTAACTATAATTTTAGCAGCCAGTCACACCCCAAGTTTGGTCCAGATCCATCAAGGCATTTAGGAGCCTATTAAGAACAAACATACAAATAATACATATAACCATATATATATAGAGAGAGAGATAAATCTCCCCCTTCCCAGCCTGACAAGCAAAGTGTGGCATCATATACTCCCCCCCCCCCCCCCCCCCCACACACACACACACACACACACACACACCACCAGTGAAGGGGGAAACAGTCAGTGGATCCGTGCTGTTTGCACATGCTCGGCATCTATTCAGTGCTGTGAGGTGAGCAGGGGGCTGCTCAGGGAGCGCAGGGCATGCCCCCAAAATGCCAGACAACGGGTTATTGCCGTGAGACCAGGCACACTTGGGCGAGTCCATGCCCACTTTACCTGAGGTCATGGTCCTTTCTTGTGTCACGCGCAGCCATGCAGCGCAACCGTCCTCCATAAGCTAAGAAGTTGGGAGGTATGCTATATATCCCCCCCCCCCCTCGTAGTACCCCTCTCCCTTACCTGTTTGCATAGTGGAGCATGGGTGACAGAGGGGACTGAACACATGCCGAGATGCAGAGATCAGCATACCTAACTATGTACCAGCATGTTAAGTTTCGACACATGCACCATGTAATGCCACCCATAATGAATTCTGGAGTGTGATTTCGGGAGTGGTGTCGGCAGTCAGTGACCGATGTGTCACTCCCGGGGAGGGGGGGCACTGCAGCAGGAGGAAGTCCATTCTGCACTTGGGGACACAGCAGGGCAGCACCGTCATAGGTGATACGACCAGGCCAAGCCAATTGAAAATAAACTGTATTCCATGCACTTTTAGATTATGTACTGAAATTTTGAATAATATTTACCATGACGTTTTTGTTAGCCTTCAAAATCTGGGAGTTTTTTGTTTTTATTTGCCTCACCTTGTACAGGGAATCCCATTAGTAACCCTAATTCCTATTTTAACTGTAAACATATTCATAATGTATTAAAATAAAGATTAGCAGCGCTTGAATATGTGATAAAATAAGCACTAGTACCTGTAAATGAAAAAAGGGGTTAATAAGTTTAAATGTTAATAGCCCTTTTGCTACATTTAAACTTATTAACCCCTTTTTTTCATTTGCAGGTACTACCGCTTATTATATCACATATTCAAACGCTCCTAATCATTATTTTAATACAGTTTCTATTCAAAAATGGAGCTGCTATTATACCAATAGCGAAGGTATATTATCTATATTTGTATATTCATAATGTACTTTGAACTCACAGTACATCCAATTCCAAGGGAATTATATGGTCAGATTTATAATAAGAAACATTACAGTTAATGTGCAGTTGCAGATGATGAAAATGCAAACTACTTCAGTATGCAGAAAAATAGATGTACAGTAGAGCAGTACAATTGGATGGATACTCAGAATTTATAGTGAAAGCACTATGTGGATGTGTTTTACTTAGTGATGAGCGGGTTCGGTTCCTCGGAAACCGAACCCCCCTGAACTTCACCCATTTTACACGGGTCCGAGGCATACTCGGATTCTCCCGTATGGCTCAGTTAACCCGAGCGCGCCCGAACGTCATCATCCCGCTGTCGGATTCTCGCGAGATTCGGATTCTATATAAGCAGCCGCGCGTCACCGCCATTTTCACTCGTGCATTGGAAATGTTAGGGAGAGGACGTGGCTGGCGTCCTCTCCGTTTATTAATAATATTTGTGCTTATTGCTTAATTGTGGGGACTGGGGAGCAGCTGTATTATATAGGAGGAGTACAGTGCAGAGTTTTACTGACAGTGACCACCAGTATACGTTGTCTGCCTGAAAAACACTCCATATCTGTGCTCAGTGTGCTGCATATATCTGTGCTCACACTGCTTAATTGTGGGGACTGGGGAGCAGCTGTATTATATAGGAGGAGTACAGTGCAGAGTTTTGCTGACAGTGACCACCAGTATACGTTGTCTGGCTGAAAAACACTCCATATCTGTGCTCAGTGTGCTGCATATATCTGTGCTCACACTGCTTTATTGTGGGCACTGGGGACCACCAGTATATTATATAGGAGGAGTACAGTGCAGAGTTTTGCTGACCAGTGACCACCAGTATACGTTGTCTGCCTGAAAAACACTCCATATCTGTGCTCAGTGTGCTGCATATATCTGTGCTCACACTGCTTAATTGTGGGGACTGGGGAGCAGCTGTATTATATAGGAGGAGTACAGTGCAGAGTTTTGCTGACAGTGACCACCGCTATACGTTGTCTGCCTGAAAAACACTCCATATCTGTGCTCAGTGTGCTGCATATATCTGTGCTCACACTGCTTTATTGTGGGACTGGGGACCACCAGTATATTATATAGGAGGAGTACAGTGCAGAGTTTTGCTGACAGTGACCACCAGTATATATAGCAGTACGGTACGGAAGGCCACTGCTCTACCTACCTCTGTGTCGTCAAGTATACTATCCATCCATACCTGTGGTGCATTTCAGTTCTGCGCAGTATATATAGTAGTAGGCCATTGCTATTGATACTGGCATATAATTCCACACATTAAAAAATGGAGAACAAAAATGTGGAGGTTAAAATAGGGAAAGATCAAGATCCACTTCCACCTCGTGCTGAAGCTGCTGCCACTAGTCATGGCCGAGACGATGAAATGCCATCAACGTCGTCTGCCATGGCCGATGCCCAATGTCATAGTAGAGAGCATGTAAAATCCAAAAAACAAAAGTTCAGTAAAATGACCCAAAAATCAAAATTGAAAGCGTCTGATGAGAAGCGTAAACTTGCCCATATGCCATTTACGGCACGGAGTGGCAAGGAACGGCTGAGGCCCTGGCCTATGTTAATGGCTTGTGGTTCAGATTCACATGAGGATGGAAGCACTCATCCTCTCGCTAGAAAACTGCAGTGCCACTCCTAGATGGGCCAGGTGTTTGTGTCGGCCACTTGGGTCGCTTAGCTTAGTCACACAGCGACCTTGGTGCGCCTCTTTTTTTTCTTTGCATCATGTGCTGTTTGGGGACAATTTTTTTGAAGTGCCATCCTGCCTGACACTGCAGTGCCACTCCTAGATGGGCCAGGTGTTTGTGTCGGCCACTTGTGTTGCTTAGCTTAGTCACACAGCGACCTTGGTGCGCCTCTTTTTTTCTTTGCATCATGTGCTGTTTGGGGACAATTTTTTTGAAGTGCCATCCTGCCTGACACTGCAGTGCCACTCCTAGATGGGCCAGGTGTTTGTGTCGGCCACTTGTGTCGCTTAGCTTAGTCACACAGCGAGCTTGGTGCGCCTCTTTTTTTCTTTGCATCATGTGCTGTTTGGGGACTATTTTTTTGAAGTGCCATCCTGTCTGACACTGCAGTGCCACTCCTAGATGGGCCAGGTGTTTGTGTCGGCCACTTGTGTCGCTTAGTTTAGTCACACAGCGACCTTGGTGCGCCTCTTTTTTTTTTGCATCATGTGCTGTTTGGGGACAATTTTTTTGAAGTGCCATCCTGCCTTACACTGCAGTGCCACTCCTAGATGGGCCAGGTGTTTGTGTCGGCCACTTGTGTCGCTTAGCTTAGTCACACAGCGACCTTGGTGCGCCTCTTTTTTTCTTTGCATCATGTGCTGTTTGGGGACAATTTTTTTTTGAAGTGCCATCCTGTCTGACACTGCAGTGCCACTCCTAGATGGGCCAGGTGTTTGTGTCGGCCACTTGTGTCGCTTAGCTTAGCCATCCAGCGACCTCGGTGCAAATTTTAGGACTAAAAATAATATTGTGAGGTGTTCAGAATAGACTGAAAATGAGTGGAAATTATGGCTATTGAGGTTAATAATACTATGGGATCAAAATGACCCCCAAATTCTATGATTTAAGCTGTTTTTGAGGGTTTTTTGTAAAAAAACACCCGAATCCAAAACACACCCGAATCCGACAAAAAATGTTCAGGGAGGTTTTGCCAGAACGCGTCCGAATCCAAAACACGGCCGCGGAACCGAATCCAAAACCAAAACACAAAACCCGAAAAATTTCCGGTGCACATCACTAGTTTTACTGCAGTTAGGTAAAGTCCATATTGGATACATAGGCAACCTAGCAGCTGTGCCCACTCTTTTGATCTCTATTCATTCATCAGCTAGAAGTGCACACAATGATTTCATAACAGCCAGCAGGTGTACTCATGATAAAACAAACTAGCCAGATGGGCACACATGATTAAAAATCCAACCAAGGTGAATCATTCCTGCTTTTATCAGAACCTTCAAATTTGTCACTTTGTCAGTGCTTTCTTTCCTCTGCCAGTTCCTTTCGCAACCCCACGCTGCTAGACTGGCCTTGTACCATCCCTCTGCTATGGGGACCATTTCCCACGTCTATCGTTCAATTTTGGTTCTGGATTCTTCAATTTTGGCTCTGGATTCTACACCCTTTGCTACCCACGAAATAGCACGGGAATAAGACCTCAGCTTTTCTCTTGATAACGAAACATGGATAGCAATTAGATGATCAGTTTCGAAGTGCTCCATTAGCGTGCCTTTTTAAGGAGAATGCCTACAAAGTCTACACTCGGTGGTACCTTGTGACTGAGTGATTACATCTAATCTTCCTCACTGCGGGGGTAATTCAGACCTGATCGTAACAGCAACTTTGTTAGCAGATGGGCAAAACCATGGGGGTAATTCCAAGTTGATCGCAGCAGGAAATTTTTTAGCAGTTGGGCAAAACCATGTGCACTGCAGGGGAGGCAGATGTAACATGTGCAGAGAGAGATGGATTCGGGTGAGGTGTGTTCAATGTGCAATCTAAATTGCAGTGTAAAAATAAAGCAGCCAGTATTTACCCTGCACTTAAACAAAATAACCCACCCAAATCTAACTCTCTCTGCACATGTTATATCTGCCCCCCCTGCAGTGCACATAGTTTTGCCCAACTGCTAAAAAATTTTCCTGCTGCGATTAACTTGGAATTACCCCCCATGTGCACCGCAGGGGGGGGCAGATATAACATATGCAGAGAGAGTTAGATTTGGGTGGGTTATATTGTTTCTGTGCAGGGTAAATACTGGCTGCTTTATTTTTACACTGCAATTTAGATTTCAGTTTGAATGCACCCCACCCATATCTAAATCTCTTTGCACATGTTTTGTCTGCCTCCCTGCAGTACACATGGGCCCTCATTCCGAGTTGTTCGCTCGCAAGCTGTTTTTAGCAGATTTATTCACGCTAAGCCGCCGCCTACTGGGAGTGAATCTTAGCATCTTAAAATTGCGAACGACGTATTCGCAATATTGCGATTACACCTCTCTTAGCAGTTTCTGAGTAGCTCCAGACTTACTCGGCATCTGCGATCAGTTCTGTGCTTGTCGTTCCTGGTTTGACGACACAAACACACCCAGCGTTCGCCCAGACACTCCTCCGTTTCTCCAGCCACTCCCGCGTTTTTCCCAGAAACTGTAGCGTTTTTTCACACACACCCATAAAACGGCCAGTTTCCGCCCAGAAACACCCACTTCCTGTCAATCACATTACGATCGCCTGAACGATGAAAAAGCCGTGAGTAAAATTCCTAACTTCATAGCAAATTTACTTGGCGCAGTCGCAGTGTGAACATTGCGCATGCGCACTAAGCGGAAAATCGCTGCGATGCGAAGAAATTTACCGAGCGAACAACTCGGAATGACCCCCATAGTTTTGCCCATCTGCTAACAAAGTTGCTGCTACGATCAGGTCTGAATTAGGCCCTGTGTTTGACCGGGTGTGGTTCATCAAATCGACAGTATCTAGGTCGACAATGTTTAGGTCGACCACTATAGGTCGACAGTCACTAGGTCGACATGGATGGAAGGTCGACAGGGTTTCTAGGTCGACATGTGCTAGGTCGACAGGTCTAAAGGCCGACATGAGGATTTTTTTTTTTTTGTCGTTTTCATCGTAGAGTGACCGGGATCCCAAATTAGTGCACCGCGTCCCCTCGCATGGTGCCTTCGCTCCGCTACCGCTTTGCTCGGCACAGATTAGCGTTCCAATCGTAGTCCACGTGGATCGTTAAGTATGAAAAAATTTAAAAAAATAAAAAATGTGAAAAACTCATGTCGACCTTTACACCTGTCGACCTAGCACATGTCGACCTAGAAACCCTGTCGACCTTCCATCCATGTCGACCTAGTGACTGTCGACCTATAGTGGTCGACCTAAACATTGTCGACCTAGATACTGTCGATCTTCAGACCGGATCCCGTTTGACCAATGCTGGCAGGGATGCACTCATGTTTACACCTTTTCTCTTACGTCCTAGAGGATGCTGGGGACTCCGTAAGGACCATGGGGTATAGACGGGCTCCGCAGGAGACATGGGCACCTAAAATAACTTTCTAGTATGGTGTGCACTGGCTCCTCCCTCTATGCCCCTCCTCCAGACCTCAGTTAGATCTTGTGCCCAGAGGAGATAGGGTGCATTACAGGGAGCTCTCCTGAGTTTTCTGTAAAAATAATTTTGTTAGGTTTTTTATTTTCAGGGAGCTCTGCTGGCAACAGACTCCCTGCATCGTGGGACTGAGGGGAGAGAAGCAGACCCACTTCTTAGAGTTAAGGGCTCTGCTTCTTAGGCTACTGGACACCATTAGCTCCAGAGGGAGTGGGAACACAGGTCTCACCCTGGGGTTCGTCCCGGAGCCGCGCCGCCATCCTCCTCACAGATGCCGGAAAAAAGAAGCCGGGTGAGTATGTCAGACATAAGAAGACATCAGGCGGCAGAAGACTTCAGATCTTCATGAGGTAAGCATTGCTCCCACACTTACACACACACATGGCACTGATGGGTGCAGGGCGCAGGGGGGGCGCCCTGGGCAGCAATAAACCTAGTTTTAGGCAAAAAAGTATGTAGTTAGGCTGCGGAGGCAGTAAACTACGGATCCCGCCATTTTTTTAAAATTCACGAGCGGGACCGAAGCCCGCCGCGCGAGGTGGCGGAGCTTGATCCCTCAGCACTAACCAGCGCCATTTTCTCCACAGAGGCTGCAGAGAACGCTGGCTCCCCGGACTCTCCCCTGCTGAGCGTCAGAGGGCTGAAAAAAAGAGAGGGGGGCACATAATTAAGGCGCAGTGAGTGGGGAAATC
This sequence comes from Pseudophryne corroboree, assembly GCF_028390025.1. Taxonomy (NCBI): domain Eukaryota; kingdom Metazoa; phylum Chordata; class Amphibia; order Anura; family Myobatrachidae; genus Pseudophryne; species Pseudophryne corroboree. The sequence continues at coordinate 373,421,676 of NC_086448.1, read as the reverse complement.
TATATACATTTATATATATAGAAGCGCTATCTGGGTTTTTTTCCCCTGGGTCAGTTGGCGCTGGTGTGTTCTGGCATACTCTCTCTCTGTCTCTCCAAAGGGCCTACTTTAGGGAATTGTCCCCTTATAGTGTGTGGGGGGTGTCGGTACATGTGTGGGGGTGTCGGTACATGTGTTGGCATGTCTGAAACGGAAGGCTTATCCAAAGAGGAGGTGGACCAGAGGAGTGGTGTGTCTCAGTCGGCGGTGCCGACTCAGGATTGGATGGATATGTGGCATATGTTAAATGCTAGTGTAGCTTCACTGCATAAAAGACTGGACAAAGCAGATTCCAGTGCATCGGCAGGTAATCAATCTACGGATTATACCGACTCACAGGACCCGTTGGGGTCTCAGAAACGTCCCTTCTCACAAATAAGGGACACAGATACCGACACGGACTCTGATTCCAGTGTCGACTATGATGAAGCAATATTGCACCCCAGGGTGACAAAAAGTATTCAGTGCATGATTATTGCACTAAAAGATGTGTTACATATCACTGATGAGCCCTCGGTGCCCGACACGAGGATACACATATTTAAGGGAAAGAAACAAGTTATAAACTTTCCTCCTTCCCATGAAATTAATGAGTTATGTGAAAAAGCATGGGAAACTCCAGATAAGAAACTGCAGATTCCCAAAAGGGTTCTTATGGCGTACCCTTTCCCTACACAGGACAGGGTACGTTGGGAATCCTCTCCCACAGTGGACAAAGCCTTAGCACGCCTTTCCAAGAAGGTGGTGCTACCGTCCCCTGACACAGCGGCCCTCAAGGATCCTGCGGACCGCAGGCAAGAGACTACACTAAAGTCTATCTACACTCATACTGGTACTTTGCTTAGATCGGCAATTGCGTCGGCATGGGTATGTAGTGCAGTAGCAGGTGGGCGGATACACTGTCAGCTGACCTTGATACCCTAGATAGGGATACAATTTTGTTAACATTAGCTCATATTAAGGACGCAGTCTTATATATGAGGGACACTCAAAGAGACATTGGGTTACTGGGTTCAAGAGCCAATGCTATGGCTATTTCGGCAAGAAGAGCCTTATGGATCCACCAATGGACGGGGGATGCAGACTCAAAAAGTCATATGGAGGTTTTACCTTACAAAGGTGATATATTGTTTGGGGACGGCCTCGCGGACCTGATCTCTACGGCTACCGCGGGTAAGTGTTAGGCGCCGGGGTCCGCTCGTCGGTGCGGCCCGGCGCCTAGCAACCAGGGACGCCGTGCGCGTACAGCCGCCGGCTCCCTGGCAACGCTAGACGCCGGGCGCACGGAGCCGCTCTGACCTTAGCAACGGGGACGCCACGTTCAGCCGCGTTCCCCGTTGCTGGGTCTGTCCTGATTACCTCATGGTGTGCTGGCCGTGCAGCATGCAAGCTGCACGGCATTTCAGTTGATTACCCTGTCTGGATTTTGATTGGAGGGTTCCTGAATAAAGGCACCCTCAGGACTCCTTACAGACGCCGGTGATAGCTTCCTGTTTGCCTGTGTCTGCTACAGAGAGTTTCCAGTCCTGCTCAATCCGGTTGTTCCTGTCCTCAGAGATCCTGTACTCGGAAGTTTGTCATCTGTTCCTGGAGTCTGACCGAGCACCTTTAACATCTTGTGGTGTTCGTGAGTCGCGGCTCAGCCGTGTGTTGCGGCTTGTCCGCTTACTGTTTATTATTTAGTTTACTTGTGTTCTGGAGCTTTTGCGGAGGATTCCGCTCCCACAGATCCACTCTGGTATCCAGCGGTGCTGGATAGGAGTAACGGATCAGGGGATCTTTGGTTGTCCTTTTCCCTGGCGGCTAGTCCGCACATACCTTTGGTTTAAGTTAGTTAGCTTGTAACCCCTGGCCTGGTTGCTTAGTCAGAGGGCCCCTTGTTATCACCCTGTCTCGGACTTCCCCTTGTCTCCCTTTAAGACCTGCGGGGGCATCGGGGTTGGGCAGACATAATCCGCCCTTCGAACGCGGCTGCCATGGGCTCAAGCAACCATAGTCTCGCAGGGGATTTCTGATAACACGGGCGAGACAACGGAGTTAGGGTGCCAGGGGTTACTAGGCTCTCCTGCTCCCACAACCAGCTTATTTTCCCTGCACTCAGACCTCTGCCATAAGATCTCCTCCGGTCTGGAGTACAGGAATCATAACATTATCACCGGCCAGACAAAAGAAAAAATTTTAATTAACAGGAGTTAATTTTTTCACTTATTCAGTTGGGAGATTTTGTCGGCCTCATGAATCCCGCCGGTATTGGGCCAAATCCTGGCCAGCTTCTAGTTAGTCAGATTCAAGAACTTACTCAGATGGTTCAGGATCTGTCCCTCCGGGTGAGGTCACAGGAAGATCTGTTACGGACTTCCCCGAGGGTCATCCCTGAACCAAAAATGCATCTGCCTGACCGTTTTTCTGGGGATAGAAAACAGTTTTTTAATTTTAAAGAGTCTTGTAAACTTTATTTTCGTTTAAGACCAGTCTCCTCAGGTACGGAGGCTCAGCGGGTTGGAATTATTATTTCTCTGCTTCAGGGGGATCCTCAGACCTGGGCTTTTGGTTTAAAGACAGACGATCCGGCCTTATCGTCTGTAGACGCCTTTTTAAAATCTTTAGGGCTATTGTATGACGACCCTGATAGAGAGGCGTCCGCTGAGAGTCAGTTGCGTGCTCTTAGACAGGGTAGGAATCCCGCAGAGAATTATTGTACGGAGTTTCGCCGTTGGTCGAACGACTGTGGATGGAATGACCCAGCTCTGCGCAGTCAGTTTCGCCTCGGCTTATCTGAATCTATAAAAGACAGTCTCCTTCAGTATCCCGCTCCTGAGACTCTCGATAAACTCATGGAGCTCTCTATTAAGATAGATCGTCGGCTCAGAGAGCGGAGGGCTGAAAAAGGGGCATCTGTCGGGTCTACTCCTTGTGTGCTTTCCATTCCTGTAGACATGGAGGAGCCTATGCAGATAGGTCTCTCCAAACTGTCTCCTGAAGAAAGAACCAGGAGGCAAAATTCTGGTCTTTGTTTATACTGTGGAGGTAAGGGACATTTTGCCCGTAGTTGTCCGAACAAATCGGGAAACTTCCTGACCAAGTGAATTGTGAGGGGGTTCACTTTGGTCTGCAGCTCATCTCCTCAAATAACTCACTGTTAGTTCCTGCTAAAGTTTCCTTTGGCAGCCTCTGTTCCTCGGTCTCTGCTTTTGTGGACAGTGGAGCTGCAGGGAACTTTATGGATTTAACATGGGCCAAGGCCTTAGGTATTCCTCAGTTAACCTTGGGTAGGTGTGTCACCATGCATGGTTTAGATGGGAGTCCCTTGTCCAATGGGGTTATTTCTCTAGGTACACCTCCTGTTTTACTCTCGGTGGGAGCCCTGCATTCTGAAAAGATTGAGTTTTTCCTTACTCATTGTCCAGCAGTTCCTGTGGTTCTGGGTCACCCTTGGCTGGCCTTTCATAATCCCATCATTGATTGGCAGTCGGGGGAGATCTTACAATGGGGTACCATCTGTAATAAAGAATGTATTACGCTTCCTATCCGAGTAGCTGCCGCCGTTCCTGCACCCATTCCTGAGGAATATCAGGATTTTGTTGACGTGTTTTCCAAGGGCAATGCGGATATTCTGCCTCCCCATAGGCCTTACGATTGTGCCATTGAGCTAATTCCTGGTGCCACGTTGCCTAAAGGAAGGTTATATGCATTGTCTGGTCCTGAAACTGTGGCCATGAATGAGTATGTGAAAGAAAGCCTTGGGAAAGGTTTTATCAGGCCATCTAAATCCCCTTTAAGTGCAGGTTTCTTCTTCGTAGAGAAGAAGGATGGTTCACTCAGACCCTGCATTGACTTTAGAGCTTTGAATAAAATCTCAGTAAAGAATACTTACCCTCTGCCGCTGATCTCTGTCCTCTTTGATCAGCTACGTTCGGCTGTGATTTTTTCTAAGATTGACCTTAGAGGAGCATATAACCTCATCAGAATCAAGTCAGGGGATGAGTGGAAAACGGCATTCAGTACTCAATCAGGCCACTATGAGTATCTGGTTATGCCATTCGGCCTGTCAAACGCTCCGGCAGTTTTCCAGGATCTCATTAATGATGTGCTCCGTGAATTTCTTGGAAGATTCGTTGTAGTCTACTTAGACGATATTTTGATATATTCTGACTCTGTAGAACAACATGTTACCCAGGTGCGTCAGGTGCTAAAGAAATTACGTGAAAATCACCTATATGCCAAACTGGAGAAGTGTGAATTTCATGTCACGGAGGTATCCTTTTTAGGGTACATTATTTCCCCTCGGGGATTCCGTATGGAACCAAAGAAGCTCCAAGCCATCCTTAGTTGGGCGCAACCCACCAACTTAAAAGCAATTCAGCGCTTTTTAGGGTTTGCGAACTACTATAGAAGATTTATTCACTCTTTCTCTGACCTAGTTGCTCCCATTGTGGCACTTACTAAGAAGGGAGCAGATCCTACCAATTGGTCATGTGAAGCTGAGTTATCTTTTCAGGCCTTGAAACAAGCCTTTGTCTCAGCCCCTGTCCTTAGACATCCCAACCCAGAATTGCCTTTCATTGTTGAGGTTGATGCCTCGGAGGTTGGAGTTGGGGCTATCCTTTCTCAGAAGGATCCAGATTCCCTTGAATTACATCCTTGTGCCTTTATGTCCAGGAAATTCTCATCTGCAGAATCCAACTACGATGTTGGTAACCGGGAATTGCTGGCTATTAAATGGGCTTTCGAGGAGTGGAGGCATTGGCTTGAAGGAGCGACCCATACCATTTCAGTTTTGACTGATCACAAAAATCTTCAATACATTGAATCTGCTAAACGACTGAATGCCCGGCAGGCTCGTTGGGCTTTATTTTTTACTCGTTTCAAATTCATTATCACCTTCAGGCCAGGTTCCAAGAATACTAAGGCAGATGCCCTGTCACGCAGTTTTCTTCCAGTTCAAGACAATAGTCCTGTTACTCCCATACTTCCGTCTTCAGTCATTCGGGCAGGCCTCACACAGGATGTATTTACCCAGTTAAAGCTGCTTCAACATCAAGCTCCTGGAAATACTCCTGCTGGTCGTCTTTTTGTCCCTGAGTTTTTGAGAGCAACTGTTTTGGCGGAGTTTCATGATAGCAAGGTTGCCGGGCATCCGGGAATCGCTAAGACTTTGGAATTAGTCTCCCGCTCAGTATGGTGGCCTGGTCTTTCCAAAGACATTAAAGAGTTTGTTTTTTCTTGTCTGGTCTGTGCACAGCATAAAGTTCCCCGTTCTTTGCCTATAGGTCAACTTATGCCCTTGAATGTTCCCCTTAGGCCATGGTCGCATATCTCCATGGATTTTGTGGTGGACCTCCCTCTGTCAGCCGGATGCCGAGTCATATGGGTGGTAGTGGATCGTTTTAGCAAAATGGCCCATTTCATTGCTCTTCCCCGATTGCCATCTGCCCAGGGATTGGCAGTCTTGTTCCTCCGCCATGTTTTCAGACTCCATGGCTTACCCACTGATATTGTTTCTGATAGGGGTCCACAATTCATTGCACAATTTTGGAAGTCTTTTTGTGCTTCGTTAAAGATGAAATTATCTTTAACGTCCGGTTATCATCCCCAATCCAATGGGCAGACTGAGCGAGTTAACCAATCTCTAAAACAATATTTGCGTTTGTACTCGGCCAAACTCCAAAATGACTGGTCTGAGTTTCTTCCATTGGCGGAGTTTGCTTATAATAATGCCTGTCATTCCTCCACCAATGTGTCTCCATTTTTTGCAGTTTTTGGTTTTCACCCCAGAGCTAATTCATTTTTTCAACATTCCTCTGTCTCCTCTCTGGCCCTGACCTCTCATCTTAAACTTATTTGGAAAAAAGTGCACTTGGCTCTCAGAAAAGCAGCATTCCGGGAAAAAAGATTTTCTGACAGGCTCCGGCGGCCGTGCACTTTTAAAGTAGGAGACAGGGTGTGGTTGTCGACTCGCAACATTAAACTTCGACAAACCTCAGCCAGATTGGGTCCTAGATTTATTGGACCATTTCTCATTATCAAAAAAATCAATCCAGTTGCTTTCCGGTTACGTTTACCAAAAACTTTACGGATCGGAAATACCTTCCATTGCTCATTACTGAAACCATATGTTTCGTCCAGTAGATTTCCTCGTAAAATATCTCAGGGGAGATCACCAATAAATGTACAGGGTCAGCAGGAGTTCTTGGTGGAGAAGGTTCTCGATTCCAAGTTGTCCCGGGGTCGGCTTTATTTTTTGGTACATTGGAGAGGTTATGGGCCAGAGGAAAGGTCTTGGGTCCTGGATGAGGATCTTCATGCCCCGAGGCTCAAAAGGGCATTTTTTCGAGAATTTCCTCAGAAACCCGGCTTTAGGGGTTCCTTGACCCCTCCTCAAGGGGGGGGGTACTGTTAGGCGCCGGGGTCCGCTCGTCGGTGCGGCCCGGCGCCTAGCAACCAGGGACGCCGTGCGCGTACAGCCGCCGGCTCCCTGGCAACGCTAGACGCCGGGCGCACGGAGCCGCTCTGACCTTAGCAACGGGGACGCCACGTTCAGCCGCGTTCCCCGTTGCTGGGTCTGTCCTGATTACCTCATGGTGTGCTGGCCGTGCAGCATGCAAGCTGCACGGCATTTCAGTTGATTACCCTGTCTGGATTTTGATTGGAGGGTTCCTGAATAAAGGCACCCTCAGGACTCCTTACAGACGCCGGTGATAGCTTCCTGTTTGCCTGTGTCTGCTACAGAGAGTTTCCAGTCCTGCTCAATCCGGTTGTTCCTGTCCTCAGAGATCCTGTACTCGGAAGTTTGTCATCTGTTCCTGGAGTCTGACCGAGCACCTTTAACATCTTGTGGTGTTCGTGAGTCGCGGCTCAGCCGTGTGTTGCGGCTTGTCCGCTTACTGTTTATTATTTAGTTTACTTGTGTTCTGGAGCTTTTGCGGAGGATTCCGCTCCCACAGATCCACTCTGGTATCCAGCGGTGCTGGATAGGAGTAACGGATCAGGGGATCTTTGGTTGTCCTTTTCCCTGGCGGCTAGTCCGCACATACCTTTGGTTTAAGTTAGTTAGCTTGTAACCCCTGGCCTGGTTGCTTAGTCAGAGGGCCCCTTGTTATCACCCTGTCTCGGACTTCCCCTTGTCTCCCTTTAAGACCTGCGGGGGCATCGGGGTTGGGCAGACATAATCCGCCCTTCGAACGCGGCTGCCATGGGCTCAAGCAACCATAGTCTCGCAGGGGATTTCTGATAACACGGGCGAGACAACGGAGTTAGGGTGCCAGGGGTTACTAGGCTCTCCTGCTCCCACAACCAGCTTATTTTCCCTGTACTCAGACCTCTGCCATAAGATCTCCTCCGGTCTGGAGTACAGGAATCATAACAGTAAGTCGACCTTTTTACCTTTTGTTCCCCAACAGCAAAAGAAACCCCCACAATATCAGATGCAGTCCTTTCGGTCGCATAGATCCAGAAGAGGTCGGGGCTCCTCTTTCCTCGCCAGAGGTAAGGGTAGAGGCAAGAGGACACCTGCTGCGGCTGATTCCCAAGAGCAGAAGTCCTCCCCGGCTTCCGCTAAGTCTACCGCATGACGCTGGGGCTCCCCTGCGGGAGTCCGCACAGGTGGGGGCACGCCTTCGACGATTCAGCCAAGTCTGGGTTCAGTCAGACGTGGACCCTTGGGTGATAGAAATAGTCTCCCAGGGCTACAAGCTGGAATTCGAAGAGGTGCCCCCACGCCGATTTTTCAAGTCGGCCTTACCAGCTTCTACCCCAGAGCGGGAAGTAGTGCTAGCTGCAATTCAAATGCTGTGTCAACAGCGAGTGATTATCAGGGTTCCCCTGTGCCAACAGGGAAAAGGGTATTAGTTAACCCTATTTGTGGTTCCGAAGCCGGATGGTTCGGTAAGGCCCATTTTAAACCTAAAATCCCTGAACCTGTACCTGAAAAGATTCAAATTCAAGATGGAATCGCTCCGAGCGGTGATAGCCTGCCTGGAAGGGGGGGGGATTTTATGGTGTCACTGGACATAAAGGATGCTTACCTTCATGTCCCCATATATCCCTCTCATCAGCAGTACCTGAGATTCGCGGTACAGGATTGTCATTATCAGTTTCAGACGTTGCCGTTTGGGCTGTCCACGGCCCCGAGGATTTTCACCAAGATAATGGCGGAAATGATGGTGATCCTGCGCAAGCTAAGAGTCACAATTATCCCATACTTGGACGATCTCCTGATAAAAGCGAGATCAAGAGAGCAATTACTGGAGAACGTGTCACTCTCTCAGAGAGTGCTTCAACAACATGGGTGGATTCTCAATCTACCAAAGTCACAGTTGGTTCCGACAACTCGAATACCGTTCCTAGGCATGATACTGGACACGGAACAAAAGAAAGTTTTCCTCCCGTTGGAAAAAGTCCAGGACCTCCAGAACATGGTCCGAGAACTACTAAAGCCGAAAAGAGTGTCAGCTCATCAATGCACTCGGGTTCTGGGGAAATGGTGGCAACTTACGAGGTCATTCCCTTCGGCAGGTTCCATGCAAGGACATTTCAATGGGATCTTCTGGACAAATGGTCCGGGTCCCATCTACAATTACATCAAAAAATAACGCTGTCCCCCAGGGCCAGGGTGTCTCTTCTATGGTGGCTACAAAGTGCTCACCTTCTAGAGGGTCGCAGGTTCGGCATTCAGGACTGGATCCTGGTAACCACGGACGCGAGCCTCCGAGGATGGGGAGCAGTCACCCAAGGAAGAAATTTTCAGGGACTATGGTCAGACCAGGAGTCCTGTCTACACATCAACGTGTTGGAGCTAAGGGCCATATACAACGGCCTTCGACAAGCGGAGAATCTTCTTCGCAACCTACCGGTTCTGATTCAATCAGACAGTGTCACAGCAGTAGCTCATGTGAACCGCCAAGGCGGGACAAGAAGCAGAGTCGTGATGGCGGAAGCCACCAGGATTCTTCGCTGGGCGGAAAATCACGTAAGCGCTCTGTCAGCTGTCTTCATTCCGGGAGTGGACAACTGGTAAGCAGACTTCCTCAGCAGACACGATCTCCATCCAGGAGAGTGGGGACTTCATCAAGAAGTCTTTGCAGAGAAAACGGGTCTCTGGGGAGTTCCTCAAATAGACATGATGGCGTCACGCCTCAACAAGAAGCTTTGGAGGTATTGTGCCAGGTCCCGGGACCCTCAGGCAATAGCAGTAGACGCTCTGGTAACGCCATGGATGTTCCAGTCGGTCTATGTGTTTCCTCCGCTTCCTCTCATCACAAAAGTGTTGAGGATCATAAGACGAAAAAGAGTACAGACAATACATATTGTTCCAGACTGTCCTCCAAGGGCCTGGTACTCAGATCTTCAGGAGATGCTCACAGAAGATCCTTGGCCTCTTCCTCTAAGAGAGGACCTGTTACAGCAGGGGCCCTGTCTGTTCCAAGACTTACTGCGGTTACGTTTGACGGCATGGCGGTTGAACGCCGGATCCTAGCGGAGAAGGGTATTCCGGAGGAGGTCATATCTACTCTAATAAAGGCTAGGAAGGAGGTGACGTCAAAACATTATCACCGTTTCTGGCGGAAATATGTCTCTTGGTGTGAAACCAAGAATGCTCCTACGGAAGATTTCCATCTGGGTCGTTTTCTCCACTTCCTACAGACAGGAGTGGATATGGGCCTAAAGTTAGGCTCTGTTAAAGTACAGATTTCGGCTTTGTCAATATTCTTTCAGAAGGAATTGGCTTTTCTTCCAGAAGTCCAGACTTTTGTAAAGGGAGTGCTGCACATCCAGCCTCCTTTTGTGCCCCCAGTGGCACCATGGGACCTGAACGTGGTGTTGCAGTTCCTTAAATCACACTGGTTTGAACCCCTTAAAACGGTGGAGTTAAAATTTCTCACCTGGAAGGTAGTCATGTTGTTAGCCTTGGCATCTGCGAGGCGTGTGTCAGAATTGGCGGCCTTGTCTTACAAGAGCCCTTACTTGATTTTTCATGTGGATAGAGCGGAATTGAGGACTCGTCCTCAATTTTTACCCAAGGTGGTGTCTTCATTTCATATGAACCAACCTATAGTGGTGTCTTTGGCTACGAGTGACTTGGAGGATTCCATGTCCCTGGATGTAGTCAGGGCCTTAAAAATGTATGTAGCCAGGACGGCTAGAATTAGGAAAACAGATGCATTGTTTGTCCTATATGCTGCCAACAAGATGGGCGCGCCTGCTTCGAAGCAGACTATTGCTCGCTGGATCTGTAACACGATTCAGCAGGCTTATGTTACGGCTGGATTGCCGTTACCGCATTCAGTAAAGGCCCATTCCACTAGGAAGGTGGGCTCTTCTTGGGCGGCTGCCCGTGGCGTCTCGGCATTAGAGCTTTGCCGAGCAGCAACTTGGTCGGGGTCAAACACTTTTGCTAAATTCTACAAGTTTGATACCCTGGCTGATGAGGACCTAGCATTTGCTCAGTCGGTACTGCAGAGTCATCCGCACTCTCCCGCCCGATTGGGAGCTTTGGTATAAACCCCATGGTCCTAACGGAGTCCCCAGCATCCTCTAGGACGTAAGAGAAAATAAGATTTTAACCCTACCGGTAAATCTTTTTCTCCTAGTCCGTAGAGGATGCTGGGCGCCCGTTCCAGTGCGGAAAATCTGCAAGACTTATATATAGTTATTGCTTACATAAGGATTATGTTACAGTTAGAATCGGTCTTGGACCGATACTGTTGTTTGTTCATACTGTTAACTGGTTAGGTGTATTCCAGGTTATATGGTATGATTGGTGTGGGCTGGTATGAATCTTGCCCTTAGATTAACAAAATCCTTTCCTCGTATTGTCCATCTCCTCTGGGCACAGTTCTCTAACTGAGGTCTGGAGGAGGGGCATAGAGGGAGGAGCCAGTGCACACCATACTAGAAAGTTCTTTTAGGTGCCCATGTCTCCTGCGGAGCCCGTCTATACCCCATGGTGCTTACGGAGTCCCCAGCATTCTCTACGGACTAGGAGAAAAAGATTTATCGGTAGGTTTAAAATCTTATTTTTTCATATTTGTGGACCTATCCTAGTATTATCGCATTTTGGGCTGTAGTCCAATCGCTGATCAGCTCAGTGACAGCCCTCAATTTCTCATTCATTCCGCCTAAGGGTGGTATTCTATTAAATGCGGTGATTCACTGTAGAGCAGGCATTCCCAACCTCGGTCCTCAAGGCACACTAACAGTCCTGGTTTTAGTGATATCCAGGCTTGAACACAGGTGACTTAATTAGTACCTCAGTTATTTTGATTTAACCATCTGCTGAAGCCTGGATATCACTAAAACATGCACTGTTGGTGTGCCTTGAGGACCGCGGTTGGGAATGCCTGCTGTAGAGTAACAACAGACTTTTTAGCCCGACAATACTATCAGGCTATCCAATTACAGACCGTTTTTATCATGCAGTAAATCTCCCATTATCGGGTGGCACCACATGGGATCCGGGTTAAATTCCCTATCTCATGTGTTATTGGTTGAAAACGGGGTCTCCTGGGGCTATTTATCTGGTGCACGCGAAGCAAAATCCCCAATAAGTGCCGGTTTACGGGGCTAATTAGACAGCCCCAGGGGAATATGCTAGCCCCAGTCTATATGATGAATAGTGAATACTGACTGAAGACACTGGGCCTGATTCTGAGTTGGGAGTATAAAACAAAGAGCAAGTAGCTGTGCACCTGGGCAAAACCATATTGCACTGGGCATACTTGCCTACCTGACCCTCTCCATAAGGGAGAAAATGCTCTGTTCCTGGACTTTCCTGGTAATGTATGATTGCCAGGACTTTTAGCAGTACCTAGAATCTACCGTAATTCATCTGGGGGTCGAGCTTTTAGTCATGCGGCTCCGACTCTATGGAACTCACTTCCCCGCACAGTGCGAGAGGCCCCAACTATAGAATCCTTCAAAAGTAGACTCAAGACTTTTCTGTTTACTTAAGCATTCCCATAATTGTCCCTTTTAGTATCTTCATGCTTCTGTATTTTATGAAAATGTACTTCATTATTTTCTGTACTATATTATGCTATGTATCTGTTAAGCGCCTTGAGTCCTATGGGAGAAAGAGCGCTATATAAATAAAATTATTATTATTATTATTATCACCTGTGGTGAGCTAGTTAATTGATAAGAAAGGTGTTTCACCACAGGTGATGGCAATCATACATTACCAGGAAAGTCCAAGAACAGAGCATTTTCTCCATCATGGAGAGGGTGAGGTAGGCAAGTATGAGGTGGGGCACATTAAAATGTGCAGAGATTTAGATTTGAGAAAAGTGTGTTCAAACTTAAATCTAAATGGTAGTGTAAAAATAAAGCTGCCCAGCATTTGTGCACTACATGCAAAAGCAGCTAGTATTTATCCTGCATGCAATAAAAAACAACATGTATTTGCACCCTATGCAAAGCAACATGGGCCCTCATTCCGAGTTGTTCGCTCGGTATTTTTCATCGCATCGCAATGAAAATCCGCTTAGTACGCATGCGCAATGTTCGCACTGCGACTGCGCCAAGTAACTTTGCTATGAAGAAAGTAATTTTACTCACGGCTTTTTCTTCGCTCCGGCGATCGTAATGTGATTGACAGGAAATGGGTGTTACTGGGCGGAAGCACGGCGTTTTAGGGGCGTGTGGCTGAAAACGCTACCGTTTCCGGAAAAAACGCAGGAGTGGCCGGAGAAACGGTGGGAGTGCCTGGCCGAACGCTGGGTGTGTTTGTGACGTCAACCAGGAACGACAAGCACTGAACTGATCGCACAGGCAGAGTAAGTCTGAAGCTACTCCAAAACTGCTACGAGGTTTGTGATCGCAATATTGCGATTACTTCGGTCGCACTTTTAAGAAGCTAAGATACACTCCCAGTAGGCGGCGGCTTAGCGTGTGTAACTCTGCTACATTCGCATTGCGACCGATCAACTCGGAATGAGGGCCATGGTTTGTCCAGGTACACAGTTACTTGCTCTTTCTTGCTTTACACCCAACTCAAGAACAGGCCCACTTTCTGCCCAGGGAGGATCAATTTCTTCAGAGGTTCTCTGTTGCAGAGAAATCACCATATAAGTAAGGTGTATTTGTATTTTGTACACACCAAAACAGTATAGATATGTTTTTTTTTTTTAAGAGGGTGCCAAGGGAATTTTTTGCCCTGGACTCTACTTGATCTAGAACCGGCCCTGGTTAAAAGACCACACAATGGGGGTCATTCCGAGTTGTTCGCTCGGTATTTTTTCCTCGCAACGGAGCGATTAGTCGCTAATGCGCATGCGCAATGTCCGCAGTGCGACTGCGCCAAGTAAATTTGCTATGCAGTTAGGAATTCTACTCACGGCATTACGAGGTTTTTTCTTCGTTCTGGTGATCGTAATGTGATTGACAGGAAGTGGGTGTTTCTGGGCGGAAACAGGCCGTTTTATGGGAATGTGTGAAAAAACGCTACCGTTTCTGGGAAAAACGCGGGAGTGGCTGGAGAAACGGAGGAGTGTCTGGCCGAACGCTGGGTGTGTTTGTGACGTCAAACCAGGAACGACAAGCAGTGAACTGATCGCAGATGCCGAGTAAGTCTGGAGCTACTCAGAAACTGCTAAGAAGTGTCTATTCGCAATTCTGCTAATCTTTCGTTCGCAATTTTGATATGCTAAGATTCACTCCCAGTAGGCGGCGGCTTAGCGTGTGCAAAGCTGCTAAAAGCAGCTTGCGAGCGAACAACTCGGAATGACCCCCGATGCTACCTCCGAAGTTAATCAGGTGACCTCTCACTGATCTACAGAGTTTCCAATTACTAGCCAAAAATGGGCTAGCTGTATGTATGCCATTGGAACACATTTTAGTGAGTGTTTTTCCATCTCTTTAAACCTTGGTAAAAATTATATATACATTTCATGCCAGATAAACTTCATAAGATCTGACTTATTGTTTATTGGAGGGACTATGGCGAGGTCAGGACCCACCTTCATATATTCTGGAGCTGTCCACATATATAACTTCTTTGGACTGAAGTCTTTGAATTTTTAAACTGGGTCACTGACACAGTTCTGCTCTCTCACAGAATTGCCATATTTCAATACTATACCTCACAGATCCAGTTGCATGATAGTCATGTAGCAGGCCATATCGTCATTGCAAACCAGAGTTGCAACCAGTGCCGTAACTAGGCATTTTAGCGCTGTGTGCAAGAAACGACATTGGCGCCCCCCCCCCCCATGTAAGATAGGGGCAGTGCGCGCCGTAGGCGCGTGAAAAATATATAGGGGCGTGGCTTTATGGGGAAGGGGCGTGGCCACAAAATAATAGCAATTCATACTACGGTGCACAGTAGTCTACATTATTCAAATTACGCTGCACAGTAGCGCCACTACACCAGGTAGAGCCCCTTCATACATTACAGCAGACAGCGTCCCCCTTTTTACACATTACAGCAGACAGTCTCCCTTTTAACACATTGCGGCAGCCAGTCCCCCTTTTTACACATTGCGGCAGACAGCGTCCCCTTTTTTACACATTACAGCAGACAGCGTCCCCTTTTTTAACATTACGGCAGACAGCGTCCCCTTTTACACATTACAGCAGACAGCGTCCCCGTTTTCTCTGACGTCCTAGTGGATGCTGGGTACTCCGTAAGGACCATGGGGAATAGACGGGCTCCGCAGGAGACTGGGCACTCTTAAAAGAAAGATTAGGTACTATATCTGGTGTGCACTGGCTCCTCCCTCTATGCCCCTCCTCCAGACCACAGTTAGAATCTGTGCCCGGCCAGAGCTGGATGAACCTAGTGGGCTCTCCTGAGCTTACTAGAAAAGAAAGTATTTGTTAGGTTTTTTATTTTCAGTAAAATCTGCTGGCAACAGACTCACTGCTACGAGGGACTGAGGGGAGAGAAGCAAACCTACCTGCTTGCAGCTAGCTTGTGCTTCTAAGGCTACTGGACACCATTAGCTCCAGAGGGATCGAACACAGGGCCCGACCTCGATCGTCCGTTCCCGGAGCCGCGCCGCCGCCCCCCTTGCAGAGCCAGAAGACGGAAGATCCAGGAGAAAATCGGCGGCTGAAGACTCCGGTCTTCAATAAGGCAGCGCACAGCACTGCAGCTGTGCGCCATTGCTCCCACAGCACACCACACGCTCCGGTCACTGGTGGGTGCAGGGCGCTGGGGGGGGGGGCGCCCTGGGCTGCAATAAGTATACCTTTTGGCACAAAAAGCACATAATACAGTGTATAACACTGTATATGTGCAAAAACCCCCGCCATTAACATTATAAAAAGCGGGAGAAGCCCGCCGCTGAAGGGGCGGGGCTATCTTCCTCAGCACAGCCAGCGCCATTTTCTCTTCACAGCTCCGCTGGAAGGAAGCTCCCCAGGCTCTCCCCTGCAGTATACACTACGAGAAGGGTAAAAAAGAGAGGGGGGGCACATAAATTTAGGCGCAAAAGGTGATATAAGCAGCTATTGGGGGAAAATTCACTTTGTGTAAGTGTAAATCCCTGTGTTATATAGCGCTGTGGTGTGTGCTGGCATACTCTCTCTCTGTCTCCCCAAAGGACTTTGTGGGGTCCTGTCCTCAGTCAGAGCATTCCCTGTGTGTGTGTGCGGTGTGTCGGTACGGCTGTGTCGACATATTTGATGAGGACGCTTACGTGGAGGCGGAGCAGGAGCCGATAAGTGTGATGTCGCCCCCTGCGGGGCCGACACCAGAGTGGATGGATATGTGGAAGGTATTAACCGACAGTGTCAACTCCTTGCATAAAAGGTTCGATGACGTAACAGCTTTGGGACAGCCGGCATCTCAGCCCACGCTTGCCCAGACGTCTCAGAGGCCATCAGGGGCTCAAAAACGCCCGCTACCTCAGATGGCAGACACAGATGTCGACACGGAGTCTGACTCCAGTGTAGACGAGGATGAGACAAATGTACAGTCCACAAGGGTCATCCGATGCATGATTACGGCAATGAAAAATGTGTTGCACATTTCTGACATTAACCCGGTTACCACTAAAAAGGGTATTATGTTTGGGGAGAAAAAGCAGCCAGTGACTTTTCCCCCATCTGATGAGTTAAATGAATTGTGTGAAGAAGCGTGGTGTTCCCCAGATAAAAAATTAGTGATTTCTAAGAGGTTACTAATGGCGTACCCTTTCCCGCCAACGGACAGGTTGCGTTGGGAAACATCCCCTAGGGTGGACAAGGCGCTCACACGCTTATCAAAAAAGGTTGCACTGCCGTCTCAGGATACGGCCGCCTTAAAGGAGCCTGCAGATAGAAAGCAGGAGGCTATCCTGAAGTCTGTGTATACACACTCAGGTACTATACTGAGACCAGCAATTGCGTCAGCATGGATGTGTAGTGCTGCAGCTGCTTGGTCTGATACCCTGTCAGATAACATTGATTCCCTTGACAGGGATACTATTTTGCTAACCATAGAGCATATTAAAGACGTAGTCTTATATATGAGGGATGCACAGAGGGACATTTGCCGGCTGGCATCTAGAATTAATGCAATGTCCATTTCTGCCAGGAGAGTATTATGGACTCGGCAGTGGACAGGTGATGCTGATTCTAAAAGGCACATGGAGGTTTTGCCTTATAAAGGTGAGGAATTGTTTGGGGACGGTCTCTCGGACCTCGTATCCACAGCAACAGCTGGGAAGTCAACTTTTTTACCTCAGGTTCCCTCACAGCCTAAGAAAGCACCGTATTATCAAGTACAGTCCTTTTGGCCTCAGAAAGGCAAGCGGGTCAGAGGCGCGTCCTTTCTGCCCAGAGGCAGGGGTAGAGGGAAAAAGCTGCACCAGACAGCCAGTTCCCAGGAACAAAAATCCTCCCCTGCTTCCACTAAGTCCACCGCATGACGCTGGGGCTCCACAGGTGGAGCCAGGTGCAGTGGGGGCGCGTCTCCAGAACTTCAGCGACCAGTAGGTTCGCTCACAGGTGGATCTCTGGGTTCTACAAGTGGTATCTCAGGGATACAAGCTGGAGTTCGAGGCGTCTCCCCCTCGCCGTTACCTCAAATCAGCCTTGCCAGCTGCTCCCAAGGAAAGGGAGGTAGTACTGGCGGCAATTCACAAGCTGTACCCTCAGCAGGTGATAATCAAAGTTCCCCTCCTTCAACAGGGACGGGGTTACTATTCCACAGTGTTTGTGGTACCGAAACCAGACGGTTCGGTGAGACCCTGTCACGATCCGGGTATCTGGACGCCATTTCTTACCCATCAGATGCCTCCTAAGGCTGGCTCAGCGCTCCAGGACCGGATCCCATCTGTTATCCTGATGTGTACATTCCTGTATCCTCTCCTGTCACTCTGGGACGCTGTCACAGTAAACGCCATATTACACCTGGCATGGCGTCTTCCGCGGCCTCCGCCGCCGTCCCTGAACTTCTGCATGCAGAGTGTCTGAGTGGCGATTACGTCAGCCGCGGCCTCCGCTGTGTCCGCGTGGTTGGATGTGCATCTGTCAGCCTGGCGCCTCCTGTCTCCGGTGGCCGGCGCCGCCATTACTGTTTTCATTACCACATGGATTACAAACCAAACTTCCCTCCAAGTGTCTGCATGGGCGCAGCCATCTTGGATTCTGTCAGCTGATCATTTCCTCCAATCTGTTGTCAGTATTGTTAATCTGCATAATTGCCTAGCCAATCCCTTCCTTGCTGCAGGTATAAATACACTGTGCCTGAGCAAGGAAGGCGTCAGTGCCTTGGTTGTCAAACCTAGTTCCTGTTTGTCTCTCTCCTGTGATTGTCTTCCAGGTTCCAGCTCCTGTCTCAAGACTTCCACCATAGAGACCCGCACCAGCATTCCACCTGCGGTGTAGCCTGACTCTCCAATCCATTGTGGATTCATCTGTTTCCAGCTACAACATTACCTGCTTCCAGCTCAGCTTCCAGCAGAGTACAGCTTCCCTTAAAGGGCCGGTGTCCTTTCTACACTTTACCACTCTCCACCGGTATTATTATTTCTCCGCTCTCAAGTTCTACATTTCAGTTCATATTTCATCGCTCCCAAGTTCATTTATTATTTAACTGGTTCCAGCCAGTATCCACTCCGTGCTAACAACAGTCTGGTTCCAGCCAGTATCCACAGCAGCTGTTTTATCTTCAGCAACCCAGCTTTTCCTGGAACACCAGCTGGCACAATCCTGGGTTATCTCCATTGCTACAGTCGGGCCTGGTAAGGACTTTCCATCTAGAAGATCATAAGAACTATCTCACACTACCAGTGCCCTGTGGCTCCTGCCATCCTGTAGTACCCAGGAACTGTATTTATTCTTTGCTGACTTTTACGTTTTCTTTTACTGCTGCTGTGTTGCGGAGTTGTCATAATAAACATCATTGACTTTTATCCAAGTTGTCGTGGTCACGCCTTCGGGCAGTTATTATTCATGTTACTTACATGTCCAGGGGTCTGATACAACCTCCCAGGTTCCGGTACATCTCAGCCCCTACAACTGAGGCTGCCTCCCGTCAGCTCAGGCCCTCAGTTGTGACAGTAAGCACTGACCTAATGAATCCAGCCGGAGACCAGGATCAAGCGGCCAGGCCGATGCAAGAACTGGCAGCCCGACTAGAACATCAGGAGGCTGCACAGGGCCACATCATCCGCTGTCTCCAGGATCTCTCTACTCGGCTGGATGGGATTCAGACAACTCTCCGTGGATCAGGCGCGTCTGGTGCGTCAACCACAGTGACTCCAGCTATAACCCCACCCACCTTACCCATTTCTGCTCCACGTCTTCATCTTCCAACGCCAGCAAAATTTGACGGATCTCCAAGATTCTGCAGGGGATTTCTCAACCAGTGTGAGATTCAGTTTGAGCTACAACCTGGCAATTTTCCCAGTGACCGTACAAAAATTGCCTACATTATTTCTCTTCTCAGTGGCTCAGCCCTTGATTGGGCATCACCGTTATGGGAGAGGTCCGACACCCTGCTATCTTCCTACACTGCCTTCGTGTCAACATTCAGGCGCATCTTCGACGAGCCAGGCCGGGTAACCTCAGCTTCATCCGAGATTCTCCGTTTACGCCAGGGGTCACGTACTGTAGGACAATATCTGATACAGTTCCAGATCCTGGCATCCGAACTGGCATGGAACGACGAGGCCCTGTATGCTGCATTCTGGCATGGCTTATCTGAGCGTATTAAAGATGAGTTAGCTACCAGAGACTTACCTTCTAAGTTAGATGAGCTAATCTCACTCTGCACGAAAGTTGATTTACGTTTCAGAGAGAGAGCAACTGAGCGTGGAAGATCATCTGCTCCAAAATCTTCTGCTCCTCCTCCTCGTCAACTGTCACCATCTAAAGATGAGCCCATGCAACTTGGCCGTTCCCGTTTAACTCCTGCTGAGCGCCGAAGACGTCTCTCCGAGTTTCTCTGTCTCTATTGTGCAGCTCCGTCTCACACCTTTAATGCCTGTCCCAAACGTCCGGGAAACTCCAAATCCTAGCTCGCCAAGGAGAGGGCCGGCTAGGAGTAATGATCTCCTCTCCATCTCCTCAAGATTGTAATCTCCCAGTCTCGCTTCAAGTTGCTCAACGTTATCGGAACGTCATTGCCCTCCTTGATTCCAGGGCAGCTGGGAACTTTATTACCGAAGCCTATGTTAAACGGTGGTCCCTACCCACCGAGAGACTTCCTTCGTCCATTTCTTTAACTGCCGTGGATGGCAGCAAAATTTTTGATGCAGTCATTTCTTTAAGGACTCTACCAGTTCGTCTGAGAGTGGGAGTTCTTCATTCCGAACTTATTTCTTTTTTAGTGATTCCAAGAGCCACACATCCTGTGGTCCTGGGCCTTCCATGGCTCCGTCTTCACAATCCTACAATTGATTGGACGACTACGCAAATCCTGGCATGGGGTTCCTCCTGTGCTGAGACATGTTTGTTTAAAGTATTGCCTGTCTGTTCTTCCTCCCCCAGGTCGTCTGATGTTCCACCTCCTCCATATCAAGATTTCACGGATGTGTTCAGTAAAGCTTCTGCTGGTATCCTTCCTCCTCATAGAGAATGGGACTGTCCGATTGATCTCGTTCCAGGGAAGGTTCCACCTCGAGGCCGAACTTATCCGTTGTCTCTGCCTGAGACGCATTCTATGGAGGAATATATTAAAGAGAACCTAGCAAAGGGGTTCATTCGACCTTCTTCTTCTCCAGCCGGCGCAGGCTTCTTTTTTGTAAAAAAGAAAGATGGTGGTCTGCGGCCGTGCATCAACTACAGAGGTTTGAACGACATTACCATCAAGAACCGTTATCCTTTACCCCTGATTACTGAGCTCTTTGACAGAGTTAGCGGAGCTACCATCTTTACAAAGCTGGACTTGCGAGGTGCATACAATCTCATCCGGATCCGTGAGGGTGACGAGTGGAAGACCGCCTTTAACACCCGTGACGGACATTATGAGTACCTCGTCATGCCCTTCGGATTGAGCAATGCTCCAGCTGTCTTCCAGCATTTTGTCAATGAGATCTTCAGAGACATTCTATACCGTCATGTCGTGGTCTATCTAGACGATATCCTCATTTTTGCCAACGATTTAGAGGAACATCGTTTTTGGGTTAAAGAGGTTCTGTCCCGTCTCCGTGTCAATCATCTCTATTGCAAATTAGAAAAATGCGTCTTAGAAGTCAAGTCCATTCCGTTTCTAGGGTACATTGTGTCCGGTTCCGGACTAGAGATGGATCCTGAGAAACTACAAGCAATCCAAAATTGGCCGGTACCCTTAACCCTCAAAGGGGTCCAGAGGTTCTTAGGGTTCGCCAACTATTACCGAAAGTTTATACGAGACTTTTCCACCATTGTGGCGCCTATTACTGCTTTCACTAAGAAGGGTGCTAACCCGTCCAAGTGGTCTGAAGAAGCCATGCAAGCATTTCATCTTTTAAAACAAAGGTTCATCTCTGCGCCTGTTCTGAAACAGCCTGACATCGACTCTCCTTTCATCTTAGAGGTGGATGCCTCCTCCGTTGGAGTAGGAGCGGTGTTATCTCAGAGGGCTAAAGATGGCCATTTACACCCTTGCAGTTTCTTCTCCCGGAAGTTCTCCCCAGCTGAGCGCAACTATGCCATTGGCGACCAGGAGTTGCTAGCCATCAAGCTCGCTCTAGAAGAGTGGAGGTATCTGTTGGAGGGAGCTTCTCATTCAATCACCATACTTACAGACCACAAGAACCTTTTATATCTGAAAGGCGCACAATGTCTCAACCCTCGTCAGGCCAGATGGGCACTTTTCTTTTCCAGGTTCGACTTTAAACTCCAGTTCTGTCCGGGCTCTCAGAATCGCAAGGCCGATGCCCTTTCCCGCTCATGGGAGCAAGAAAATGAGTCAGAGTCTTCAGACAAGCATCCTATTATAAATCCGTTGGCATTCTCCACGGTAGGGATGGACTCTACGCCCCCATCAGGGAAAAGTTTTGTGAAACCGATGCTAAGGAAGAAGCTCATGCATTGGGCCCATGCTTCCCGTTTTGCCGGACATACAGGTATCCAAAAAACCCTGGAGTTTATCTCTAGGTCCTATTGGTGGCCAACTCTGAAAAAGGACGTCTTGGAGTTTATTGCATCTTGCCCAAAGTGTGCTCAACATAAGGTATCCCGCCAGTCGCCTGCGGGGCAACTGGTTCCACTATCTGTTCCCCGTCGACCTTGGACCCATTTGTCGATGGATTTTATTACAGATTTACCCATGTGCAACAAGTTCAATACCATCTGGGTGGTAGTTGACCGGTTCACCAAGATGGCACACTTCATTCCTCTCACCGGTCTTCCGTCAGCTTCCAAGTTGGCTCAAGTATTCATACAAGAGATCTTCCGACTCCACGGTCTTCCTGAAGAAATTATCTCAGATCGAGGAGTTCAATTCACAGCCAAATTCTGGCGAAGTTTATGTCAAGTCCTCCAAGTCAAGCTAAAGTTTTCCACGGCTTACCATCCTCAGACCAATGGTCAAACCGAGAGGGTGAATCAGGATTTGGAGGCCTTCCTCCGCATCTATGTGTCCTCCTCTCAAGATGACTGGGTTCAATTACTTCCCTGGGCCGAGTTCTGTCATAACAACCAGTATCATTCTTCATCTGCTTCAACACCATTCTTCACTAACTTTGGATTCCACCCTAAAGTCCCTGAGTTCCAACCGCTTCCAGCAACTTCTGTTCCCGCAGTGGATATCACCTTGCATCAGTTTGCCAATATCTGGAAGAGCGTACGATCAGCTCTGCTCAAGGCATCGTTCAGGTACAAGAAGTTTGCGGATAAGAAGCGTCGAGCAGTTCCTGCTCTCAAGGTGGGTGATCGGGTATGGTTATCCACGAAGAATTTGAGGTTAAGAGTTCCCAGTATGAAGTTTGCACCTCGCTATATCGGTCCTTTCAAGATTGAACAAGTCATCAATCCTGTTGCTTACAGACTCCAGTTGCCTCCCTTCTTAAAAATACCCAGGACATTCCATGTTTCCCTGTTGAAACCGCTGATCTTGAATCGGTTTCATTCCTCACTTCCTCCAACTCCGAAAGTCCAAACTCAACGAGGCGTTGAGTATGAAGTGGCCAAGATCCTGGACTCACGTCACCGTTACGGTCAACTACAATATCTTATTGACTGGAAGGGTTATGGTCCTGAGGAACGTTCATGGACCAATGCTTCTGATGTCCATGCTCCTGCCTTGGTCCGGAGATTCCATTCCAAGTTTCCTCAAAAGCCAAAGAAGTGTCCTGGGGCCACTCCTAAAGGGGGGGGTGCTGTCACGATCCGGGTATCTGGACGCCATTTCTTACCCATCAGATGCCTCCTAAGGCTGGCTCAGCGCTCCAGGACTGGATCCCATCTGTTATCCTGATGTGTACATTCCTGTATCCTCTCCTGTCACTCTGGGACGCTGTCACAGTAAACGCCATATTACACCTGGCATGGCGTCTTCCGCCGCCTCCGCCGCCGTCCCTGAACTTCTGCATGCAGAGTGTCTGAGTGGCGATTACGTCAGCCGCGGCCTCCGCTGTGTCCGCGTGGTTGGATGTGCATCTGTCAGCCTGGCGCCTCCTGTCTCCGGTGGCCGGCGCCGCCATTACTGTTTTCATTACCACATGGATTACAAACCAAACTTCCCTCCAAGTGTCTGCATGGGCGCAGCCATCTTGGATTCTGTCAGCTGATCATTTCCTCCAATCTGTTGTCAGTATTGTTAATCTGCATAATTGCCTAGCCAATCCCTTCCTTGCTGCAGGTATAAATACACTGTGCCTGAGCAAGGAAGGCGTCAGTGCCTTGGTTGTCAAACCTAGTTCCTGTTTGTCTCTCTCCTGTGATTGTCTTCCAGGTTCCAGCTCCTGTCTCAAGACTTCCACCATAGAGACCCGCACCAGCATTCCACCTGCGGTGTAGCCTGACTCTCCAATCCATTGTGGATTCATCTGTTTCCAGCTACAACATTACCTGCTTCCAGCTCAGCTTCCAGCAGAGTACAGCTTCCCTTAAAGGGCCGGTGTCCTTTCTACACTTTACCACTCTCCACCGGTATTATTATTTCTCCGCTCTCAAGTTCTACATTTCAGTTCATATTTCATCGCTCCCAAGTTCATTTATTATTTAACTGGTTCCAGCCAGTATCCACTCCGTGCTAACAACAGTCTGGTTCCAGCCAGTATCCACAGCAGCTGTTTTATCTTCAGCAACCCAGCTTTTCCTGGAACACCAGCTGGCACAATCCTGGGTTATCTCCATTGCTACAGTCGGGCCTGGTAAGGACTTTCCATCTAGAAGATCATAAGAACTATCTCACACTACCAGTGCCCTGTGGCTCCTGCCATCCTGTAGTACCCAGGAACTGTATTTATTCTTTGCTGACTTTTACGTTTTCTTTTACTGCTGCTGTGTTGCGGAGTTGTCATAATAAACATCATTGACTTTTATCCAAGTTGTCGTGGTCACGCCTTCGGGCAGTTATTATTCATGTTACTTACATGTCCAGGGGTCTGATACAACCTCCCAGGTTCCGGTACATCTCAGCCCCTACAACTGAGGCTGCCTCCCGTCAGCTCAGGCCCTCAGTTGTGACAGACCCATTCTAAATTTGAAATCCTTGAACACTTATATAAGGAAGTTCAAGTTCAAAATGGAATCGCTCAGGGCGGTTATTGCAAGCCTGGAAGAGGGGGATTTTATGGTGTCACTGGACATCAAGGATGCTTACCTACATGTCCCCATTTACCCACCTCACCAGGAGTACCTCAGGTTTGTGGTACAGGACTGTCATTACCAATTCCAGACGTTGCCGTTTGGTCTGTCCACGGCACCGAGGGTATTTACCAAGGTAATGGCCGAAATGATGATACTCCTTCGAAAGAAGGGAGTTATAATTATCCCGTACTTGGACGATCTCCTTATAAAGGCAAGGTCCAAGGAGCAGTTGTTAGTCGGAGTAGCACTATCTCGGGAAGTGCTACAACAGCACGGCTGGATTCTGAATATCCCAAAGTCGCGGCTGATTCCTACGACGCGTCTGCTGTTCTTGGGCATGATTCTGGACACAGAACAGAAGAAGGTGTTTCTCCCGGAGGAGAAGGCCCAGGAGTTGTCATCTCTGGTCAGAGACCTCCTGAAACCAAAACAGGTGTCGGTGCATCACTGCACGCGAGTCCTGGGAAAGATGGTAGCTTCTTACGAAGCAATTCCCTTCGGCAGGGATGCAAGCCTCCGAGGTTGGGGGGCAGTCACTCAGGGAAGAAACTTTCAAGGACAGTGGTCGAGTCAGGAGACTTCCCTACACATAAATATTCTGGAACTAAGGGCCATTTACAATGCCCTAAGTCAAGCAGAACCCCTGCTTCAAGACCAACTGGTGCTGATTCAATCAGACAACATCACAGCGGTCGCCCATGTAAACCGACAGGGCGGCACAAGAAGCAGGATGGCGATGGCAGAAGCCACAAGGATTCTCCGATGGGTGGAGAATCACGTGCTAGCACGGTCAGCGGTGTTCATTCCGGGAGTGGACAACTGGGAAGCAGACTTCCTCAGCAGGCACGACCTCCACCCGGGAGAGTGGGGACTTCATCCAGAAGTCTTCACGCAGATTGTAAACCGTTGGGAACGGCCACAGGTGGACATGATGGCGTCCCGCCTCAACAAAAAGCTAAAAAAATATTGTGCCAGGTCAAGAGACCCTCAGGCGATAGCTGTGGACGCACTAGTGACACCGTGGGTGTACCAGTCGGTTTATGTGTTCCCTCCTCTTCCTGTCATACCCAAGGTACTGAGGATAGTAAGAAAGAGAGGAGTAAGAACTATACTCATCGTTCCGGATTGGCCAAGAAGAACTTGGTACCCAGAACTACAAGAAATGATCTCAGAGGAACCATGGCCTCTGCCTCTCAGACAGGACCTGTTAAAGCAGGGGCCCTGTCTGTTCCAAGACTTACCGCGGCTGCGTTTGACGGCATGGCGGTTGAACGCCGGATCCTAACGGAAAAGGGCATTCCAGATGAAGTGATTCCTACGCTGATAAAGGCTAGGAAAGACGTGACAGCACAACATTATCACCGTATATGGCGAAAATATGTTGCTTGGTGTGAGGCCATGAAGGCCCCAACGGAGGAATTTCAGCTGGGTCGATTTCTGCACTTCCTACAGTCAGGAGTGACTATGGGCCTAAAATTGGGATCCATTAAAGTCCAGATTTTGGCCCTGTCTATTTTCTTTCAAAAAGAACTGGCTTCACTGCCTGAAGTTCAGACATTTGTTAAGGGAGTGCTGCATATTCAGCCCCCTTTGGTGCCTCCAGTGGCACCTTGGGATCTCAACGTAGTGTTGGATTTCCTAAAATCACATTGGTTTGAGCCACTTCAGACCGTGGAGTTGAAGTATCTCACGTGGAAGGTAGTCATGCTGTTGGCCTTGGCCTCAGCTAGGCGTGTATCAGAATTGGCGGCTTTGTCCTGTAAAAGCCCATATCTGATTTTCCATATGGACAGGGCAGAATTGAGGACTCGTCCCCAATTTCTCCCAAAGGTGGTATCAGCGTTTCATTTGAACCAACCTATTGTGGTGCCTGCGGCTACTCGGGACTTGGAGGATTCCAAGTTGCTGGACGTAGTCCGGGCCCTGAAAATCTATCTTTCCAGGACGGCTAGAGTCAGAAAAACTGACTCGCTGTTTATCCTGCATGCACCCAACAAGCTGGTTGCTCCTGCTTCAAAGCAGACTATTGCTCGCTGGATCTGTAGCACGATTCAACTTGCACATTCTGCGGCTGGACTGCCGCATCCTAAATCGGTAAAAGCCCATTCCACGAGGAAGGTGGGCTCTTCTTGGGCGGCTGCCCGAGGGGTCTCGGCTTTACAACTTTGCCGAGCTGCTACTTGGTCGGGATCAAACACTTTTGCAAAATTCTACAAGTTTGATACCCTGGCTGAGGAGGACCTTGAGTTAGCTCATTCGGTGCTGCAGAGTCATCCGCACTCTCCTGCCCGTTTGGGAGCTTTGGTATAATCCCCATGGTCCTTACGGAGTACCCAGCATCCACTAGGACGTCAGAGAAAATAAGAATTTACTCACCGGTAATTCTATTTCTCATAGTCCGTAGTGGATGCTGGGAGCCCGTCCCAAGTGCGGACTTTCTGCAATACATGTATATAGTTATTGCTTAACTATAGGGTTATTGTTATGAGCCATCTGTTGAATGAAGCTCAGTTGTTGTTCATACTGTTAACTGGGTATAGTTATCACAAGTTGTACGGTGTGATTGGTGTGGCTGGTATGAGTCTTACCCTGGATTCCAAATCCTTTCCTAGTAATATCAGCTCTTCCGGGCACAGTTTCCCTAACTGAGGTCTGGAGGAGGGGCATAGAGGGAGGAGCCAGTGCACACCAGATATAGTACCTAATCTTTCTTTTAAGAGTGCCCAGTCTCCTGCGGAGCCCGTCTATTCCCCATGGTCCTTACGGAGTGCCCAGCATCCACTACGGACTACGAGAAATAGAATTACCGATGAGTAAATTCTTATTTTTACACATTACGGCAGACGGTGTCCCCCTTTATACACATTGCAGCAGCCAGTCCCCCTTTTTACACATTGCGGCAGCCAGGCCCCCTTTTTACACATTGCGGCAGCCAGGCCCCCTTTTTACACATTGCGGCAGCCAGGCCCCCTTTTTACACATTGCGGCAGCCAGTCCCCCTTTTTACACATTGCGGCAGCCAGGCCCCCTTTTTACACATTGCGGCAGCCAGGCCCCCTTTTTACACATTATGGCAGACGGTGTCCCCCTGAGAGAGAGAGAGAGAGAGAGATACATACTTACCATCTCGCCGCTGGCAGTCAGGCTCCTCGTGCAGCTCCCTCGGTGCAGGCAGGGGAGAAGGAGGAGGATGGAGGGGGACTGGAGCCGCAGCAGCGCTATGTCATTGGTAGTAAGCGCCGCTGCAGCATCCCCCTCTTCTTCCGTATTGGCTGCCCGGCGCTGCTGTGGATGCTGGGATAGAGGAACCGCATCCCAGCATCTACAGCAGCGCCGGGCAGCCAATACGGAAGGAGAGGGGGATGCTCCAGCGGCGCTTACTACCAATGAAATAGTGCTGCTGCGGCTCCCTGCTCCCCCTCCCTCCTCCTCCTTCTCACCTGCCCGGCGCTGTAGCTCTCCTCCACAGCGCGACGACGGCGCACACTTCAGAGGCATGTAATGAGTCAATTTGACTCATTACATGCCGCTGGCCATGCACCCTCAGGGCAACTGCGCTGTGTGCCAAGCCCACTTGGCACACACGTAGTTACGGCCCTGGTTGCAACAGCTCAATACTGGAGAAGTCCAGTTTCTCCCACCTCTCACTAACATCATATACAGATACCATTTGTTGTCAGTTTAAAACGTTGACATATCATCCATGTACAGTAGACATAATGGGGGGTATTCAATTGTTTGAAAAGTCAGTTGGGAGTCTGTTTTTTCCTATCTAATAGACTGGGAAAAAAAGACCCAACCGACTTTTCAAATAATTGAATCCCACCCAATGAATGTCAACATGATAACTGTCGACCCATCATACTGAACTATAGAAACCATGGGGGTAATTCAGACCTGATCGCTAGGGTGCATTTTTTGTATCCCTGCAATCAGGTAGTCGCCGCCAACAGGGGGTGGGTATTAGCTGTGTGCAGGTGTGTAATCGCATTTGTAGCAGAACTGCACAGACATCAGTTTGTGCAGTTTCTGCTCAGCCCAGGACTTACTCAGCCACTGCGATGATCGGAGCCAGAGCTGACGTTAGAAACCTTCCCTCCAAACGCCTGGTCCCTCCTGCATTTTCCCGGACACTCCTTTAAAATGGTCAGTTGCCATCCACAAATGGCCTCTTCCTGTAAGTCACCTTGTGATTGCCCATGCAATCGCTTTTTTCGCACCCGTCGCTAGGCACCGATGCCCAGTGCTGTCGTCTGATGCGTCGGCGCATAGCGGTGCATACGCATGCGCAGTACAGACCTGATCGCCTGCTGTGCGTGCAATCGGGTCTGAATTACCCCCCATGTGCCGCACACCTCCTCTAACACATACTATGCTCAGCCTCTACCAAACAGCTATGTATCTTTCTGTAACCCTATTTTTGTATTTATCCTCATTACACACAGACATATAAATGTATTGCATTGTATTTGATGATGTGATATATCATGTTTAAATATTACATTTAATATTATACATGAACATCTTTGAATGTTTCAAGAGTAAACAAGTGGGCGCACATCAAATAATTGTATGGGCACACAATAGCTACCAACAGGATTTAAGGTAATAAAGGTTTACTTGTAAAATTTAAAATATAACAACAACTACCAGGGTCAGGAAGTAGTAATTAGGTCAACAATTACCATACTGATAGCTCTGTGTAAACATTAGGGTTAGGCTGCTGATGAGAAGGTTAATGTGTGTGGGGGTGGGGGGTTAGGCACTAGAGGGAGGGGTGGGCAATAGGGCAGGAATAATCACCAGAATGCTGGAGGATCAGGGTATGACTCGGACAGTCATATGCCTGCCTTGACCCAGAAGCCACGCTGGAGCTGCTGCATCAGTCAGGAGCAGGTAAGTGACCGCTGGGCCACCAGGGACAATATGTCGACATTCTAACGTGAAAATGTTATCACTGCCTACAATAATCAGGGGTGGGCAATAAGCATCCCTCCAGCTGCTGTAGAATTACACATCCCAGCATGCCCTGCAACCGTTTTGCTAAAACTATTGCAATGCCTGCTGGGATGAGTAGTAGCTAGTAGGCTACTTATTGCCCACCCCAGTCTATATGATGAATGTTGACATGGTCAATATGAAATTATGACCATGTCCACATATAACATACCCCCAAGGTCAAATATTCACATACAATAGCCAAAAAAAGTAATGGCTAATAAAACAACCATCTCTCATTGATACATTCATGTCTAACTAAATTTAGAAATTAATGTATCAGATGACTATTTTAGTATCTGATTATTTTGTTAGATATTCTTTGTATATATATGACCCTGAGTTATATTATTATTATTATTATCATCATCATCTTTGAATATTTATTGTTAAAAGAATGTACATATTATTTTTCATTAAATTATGTCTTGTGCGCAGTCTTTCTAGATATTAATATTAGTGTGGTATTTGAACAGAAATAAAATGTTATTATGACTAGTTATTAAATGGCCAATACATACATCTGCTACAATATTATAATACATGTACACAACCAATTTTCTGGCACCCTTGGATCCAGCACTGTGCCGGATTATAAATCTTTAGTGTTCACTCTAGGATTTTTTTAGGGCAGGGTGCTGATCACGGGAGGGCACATTTTTCATTCGGAAGGGCACATTTTTCAGTTAGAAGGGCAAAATTAGGTACATACTAAAATGCTTGGTCCTCCCATTCCCACGTGCTAAAGAATGGACAGTGCAAAAATGTAGGGGCGTTGTTTTTCGTGGGGAAGGGGCATGGCCACATAATAGTGGCACTTCCCATTACACCACACAGTAGTGCAGCTAATACACACTGCACCGGGTAGAACCTCCTATACACACTGCGACAGGTAGAGCACGTTATACATATTGCGCCAGGTACAGCACGTTATACACTTTGCACCAGGTACAGCACGTTATACACATTGCACCAGGTAGAGCACGTTATACACATTGCGCCAGCTGAGCGCGTTATACACATTGCGCCAGGCAGAGCGCGTTATACACATTGCGCCAGGCAGAGCGCGTTATACACATTGCGCCAGGCAGAGCGCATTATACACATTGCGCCAGGCAGAGAGCGTTATACACATTGCGCCAGGCAGAGCGCGTTATACACATTGCGCCAGGCAGAGCGCGTTATACACATTGCGCCAGGCAGAGCGCGTTATACACATTGCGCCAGGCAGAGCGCGTTATACATATTGCGCCAGTTAGAACGCGTTATACACACTGCGCCCGGTAGAGCGCGTTATACACAATGCACCCGGTAGAGCACACTGCACCAGGTAAGAGCACTGAAGCACACTGCACCAGGTAAGAGCACTGAGGCACACTGCACCAGGTAAGAGCACTGAGCCACACTGCACCAGGTAAGAGCACTGAGGCACACTGCACCAGGTAAGAGCACTGAGGCACACTGCACCAGGTAAGAGCACTGAGGCACACTGCACCAGGTAAGAGCACTGAGGCACACTGCACCAGGTAAGAGCACTGAGGCACATTGCAGTAACCACCTTGTCCCCCCCCCCAGGGCCGTAGCGGACACCTCAAAGCAAGAGCGACAGCACGGCCACCGCCTCAGACGGCACCGCGGGAAGCCCCAGTCACAAAGCCCAGCTTTACCTACAAGATCATGGAGGACACCGATCCCTGCAAATCGCCAGCACCCCCCAGAAACGCTGTGGCAACCCATCCATCACCCGCACTCGGCACTAGCCTTCACTCACCTGCCGCAAGCAGCCAGGCGCCAAAGAGGAAGGGAAATTGGCTCCACCTCCTCTTTACATCATTCAGCCCGGGACCAGCATCAGGCAAACATACAAAACCCCCCCTTAGGGATTGGCCTAATGAGGAGCGCGTCACCAGGTCTTTGCAATCACTGGGGACAGTGTGCTTAATGTGTCCGGCGGCGTGAAGGGGTCCGGCGGGCAGCAAAGTGCGGGGCGGGAGGGCGCACGCAAACGGGCAGGGCGGCATTTAGGTGTCTAAAAAAGGGGCAGGGCGCAGCGCCCTGTGACAGACACCTAGAGTGAACACTAAATCTTGCCGGATTAACAGAGGTCAGGTAATACTAATATGGCCTCCAAGTGGCCACCATGCAACCTAAATTGGGAAATACAGGTTGAGTATCCCTTATCCAAAATTCAAAATCTGTATATGTACAGATTAAGGGGTATATTCAATTGCAGTCGAAAACTGCCGTCTGTCGAAAAGACGGCAGTTGACGACTTTTTAGGTTGAATCCTGATTCGAACTATTCAAAGCTTTTCGACAAGTCGAGGCATTCGACTTGTCGAAAAGCACGTGGATCGGCGGAATAGCTGCCGATCCACGTGTTAATGTCGAAAACGGGGCCAAATCCGACAGGTTTTGGCCCCGTTTTCGACCATCTCAATCTGACATCAAAATGATGTCGGAATGATATGGACCCAGAGGAGGCGAGGAGGGGGGGGAGCCGCAGGGAGACGGGGTGACAGCCGGCAGCAGCCAGAGGAGATCAGCGCTAAGGAGTAGCGCTGCAGCTGGATGTCACTCACCCGCCCGACCTCACGGCAGCTTCCACCCGGCTCCAGCACGCCGGGTGGAAGCTGCCGTGAGGTCGGGCGGGTGAGGTGACATCCTGCTGCAGCACTAGATCTCCTCTGGCTGCCGCCGGCTGTCCCCCCTTCGGCTCGCCCCCCCCTCTCCTCCTCTGGGTCCCATCTAAATTCGACTTGAAAAAGTCGAATTTTAGATGGGATTGAATAGGGGTTGTCGGATCCATTCTGACAAATACATGTCGGAATGGATCCGACTTTAATTGATTATACCCCTAAAAGAGGTGACAGACCTTAAATTTCCAGAAAATCGTGGTGTACCTGTAGCAAAGTGCAAAAAGAAAAAGAATAAAAGTATTGCTATATGGGGCACTCACTGGAATGATTGATACATTATTGTATCATTAATGCATCACAAATTGTAAGGGTCTAAAATAATAAAACATATCCTTTAATAATAACTCTTAAAATTTAATTTAGAAGCCAGCAAAGCATTATGTGATAATGGTGAAGAAAGTAAGAAAAATGTGATAGTGAGTGAACTGTAAAATAAAAACACTACTCTCAAATTTGTGTTATGTGCTTCCTATATATGTATATATCAACTTTACTAATAATATATTGTTATTGATGGATGATATCAGTAATAAAGATGAATAGTCCTGAGCTCCATTATTGAAAACAGGAATATATGTTATAGTACATGCAGTATTTGTTATAATTATGTCAATAGATAAGAACACAAATAATTCAGATAAATTATTCTGTGTATTAGTACTACTGTACATCACTTCCCAACACTTTGTTCAGTCATATATATTGATATCAATAGATACAATATTATTACTCTAGCCTCACTTTCCTCCACCTCTTCAGGTTTGTGAGAGCAATTATATCATCACTGTCCCACACGCTACAATTCATCTGCAATTATTTAAATATTAGTGGTCTTTTATCCAGCAGAGTAACTATTGTAACCAAAGCCGCTATCCAGGGGGTGCCCTGTGTACACTTGTTCCAGGCCCGGCCACTCTGACAGAGAGTGGAGGGCCCGGGATGCTCAAACATCCCACTGTCGCTATTCCCAGCAGCGGATGCCGCCGGTGGGACTGACCGTGGCTGCTGAAACTGGCATTGGCAGGCCTTGGGCTACTCCCCTCCACCCGCCGCAGATCTGCTGGTGGGACTGACTGCAGCTGTTGAAGCTGTCATCGGCGGGCTGCTACCCTCCACCCGCTGCCGGCCACCGCAGATTCGCGCCGCCCGCTGCCTAGGTTGCGGTATAATAGATAGTGTCTAGTTAGACTATCAATAGATAGACACCATATGTTAGACAGACATTAGGTCGACAGGGTCAAAAGGTCGACATGAAAAAGGTAGACAGTACAAAAGGTCGACGGGGTCAAAAGGTCGACATGAAAATGGTCGACATAAAAAAAAGGTAGACACCATGTTTTTTGCAGTTTTGTGGTTTGTGTGGATAGTTTTGTCATCTGGGACCCCCAATTGTAGAAAGGCAAACCCTCGCTGCGCTCACCACAAGGTTTATAGCCAACTCTATGCCAATATGGATAGAGAAGGTATGAAATAGTCCAAAAACATGTTACATTTAAAAAAAAACATTTGTCTATCTTTTTTATTTCAACCATTTTCATGTCGACCTTTTGACCATGTTGACCTTCTTTTACTGTCTACCTTTTTCATGTCGACCTTTTGACCCTGTCGACCTAATGTCTGTCTAACATATAGGCCCTCATTCCGAGTTGATCGGTCGCAAGGCGAATTTAGCAGAGTTACACACGCTAAGCCGCCGCCTACTGGGAGTGAATCTTAGCTTCTTAAAATTGCGACCGATGTATTCGCAATAATGCGATTACTAACTACTTAGCAGTTTCAGAGTAGCTCCAGACTTACTCTGCCTGTGCGATCATTTCAGTGCTTGTCGTTCCTGGTTGACGTCACAAACACACCCAGCGTTCGCCCAGGCACTCCCACCGTTTCTCCGGCCACTCCTGCGTTTTTTCCGGAAACGGTAGCGTTTTCAGCCACACGCCCCTGAAACGCCGTGTTTCCGCCCAGTAACACCCATTTCCTGTCAATCACATTACGTTCGCCGGAGCGAAGAAAAAGCCGTGAGTAAAAATACTTTCTTCATAGTAAAGTTACTTGGCGCAGTCGCAGTGCGAACATTGCGCATGCGTACTAAGCGGATTTTCACTGCGATGCGATGAAAAATACCGAGCGAACAACTCGGAATGAGGGCCATAGTGTCTATCTATTGACTGTCTAACTAGACACTATCAACCGGATACCACATACTCTATACTCAAACTCATCCACTGATGTCTGATCACAATTTTCTAAACATTGCTTTCACTTTATAGAAGGTCAAAGGTGCACAACTCACCATAATATGGTGTCAGGGGCTTTACTGTGTGGGGCATAATATGGTGACGGCATTACTGTGGGGACTTAATATGGTTCAAGGGGTATAAAATGGTGTTGCTTCATGTCTTTATAGAATTTTTCTTTTAAATATATTTTTATCTAACTTTTTTTTTTTCTGTGGGGGGGAGAGGTGGGCCCTGCCTATTTTGTCAGTCCCAGACCCTACAATTTCTGGTGGCAGCCCTGGTTGTAACAATGTACGACTGCAGATATAAATGATACTTTACAACGTTACAAGGTATCATTGAGCTGTCAATCAGCTAATATAGCATCAGATGCTGGGAGGGGATGTAGTTGATCCTGGTGTCCCTGTTGGCATTTTAAACAGTCGGGATTCCTGGGTCGGAATTATGACCGCCGGCATCCTGACTGCTGGGATGTTGTACCCAATGCGCTGGGAGCCTGAACATAATAACTCATTATACTGTATTTTGGAGTTATAGACATAATTTGTTCTTTAGGTTTATTGTCTGTGCAAATCATACACAGTTTTGTGATGTGTGAACCATTGTTATACACCAATGTTAATATATTACTCAATGCATTTGTAAACACATGGAATAATTTTATATGTTAACCTATCAATTGAAAAATCAGCCTGTATTATATCCAAACATTAGTATATTGCAACATAAACTTAGATGAATATTGAATATTCCTTGTACTGTGGCAGTGCTTTTACATCAGAGAGTGTTTCAAATAATATGTGGGGTAACATTGTATGTATAGTTTAGTAGAACTACTCCTTAGGCATTTATATATAGTCATTGCATATGGACACCACAGTCAGAGTAGACTCCCAGACAGTTTCTCAGCAATGTCATATGCATATAAGGAAGCAATGTGTAGGGCCGTTTCTGGGACCAGGCGAGCCGTGCAATCGGCTAGCGTCTCTGCATCAATATTCCATGCGGTCTAGACATCTGCATTGAATACTGTTGAAGATGTCCCATCCAAATTGGCTGCCGCCGCAGAGTTAACAGTTGTGAAGGATGCTAGAAGACTGGTAGTAACTTTAGACTAGTGGAACTACTGGTCTTCTAGCATGCGTCACATCTGTCTACCCTAAGGTGGCATCCATTTTGGGAGGGTCATTTACTAGAGGCTCTAGAGTAGGGGTGGGCACCACTGCGCAATGAAAAGTGGCCCAACTGCATGCTTGTCATTGTGGTACAGTAGCTCCAAATAACGGACGCCACTGAGAACAGTCTGGTCACTGGTTCAGACATGTGTAGCTGTATGGAAGAACCTTATCACCGGGTGGAGTTGGGGGCAGAACCAAAGACAGCATGCAGATGCGGGATGTTTGAATGCAGTTGCACTGACTACTGTGGTGGACTGGTGAATGGAGCGCTTGAGGTACTGCGGCTGCAGAGCATCCATGCTTGTATGGCTGTCCGCGGGCAGTGGGGTAGGGGTGCTAGATCTGCCCAGTATGAGGTGGAGCTGGTAACTGAGCCCAAGGAAGGAGGGAGGGGGAGGAAGGGAGATGGTAACTGCCTAAGGAAAGAGGGATGGGGGAGCTGGTAACTGTGCCCACGGAAGGAAGGAGGGTGGGAGGAAACGGAGAGCTGGTAACTGTGCACAAGAGAGGGGGGGGGTAATAGTAACTGTACCTAAAGAAGATGGGAGGGAAGGGAACTGGTAACTGTGTCCAAAAAAGGAGAGGAAGGGGGGTCTGGTAACTGTGCCCAAGGAAGGAGGGAGGGGACTGGTAACTGTGCACAAGGAAGGGAGATGTGTGGAGCTGATAACTGTGCCCATGAAAGGAGGAGGGAGGGGCTGGTAACAGTGCCCAAATAAGGAAGGAGGGATGGAGCAGAGAGCTGGTAACTATGCCCAAGGAAGGATGGGGGGGGCTGGTAACAGTGCCCAAGGAAGATGGGAAGGAGGGGAGCTGGTTCTTTGGCTAATGAAGGAGGGCGAAGAGCTGGTAACTGTGCCCAAGAAAGGTGGGGGGCTTGTAAATGTGCTCAAAGAAGGAGGGAGGGCGCAGATTGCTGGTAACTGTGCCCAAGAAAGGTTTTTGTGTGCGGGCCTCGAATATCCTCTGGAAAGTGGTAGCTGTAGCTAGATCCAAGAGACCGTGGACGTAGTTTCAAAGTTGGGGTTGCCTTACTGTGTGGCATAACTTGTAAGGAGCATTACTGTGTGAGGCGTAATATGAAGAAAAAAAACATATCCAAGGATATAGCATTTAAAAAGATTGTCTTGCATAACTATAGGTACAGTATATCTGATTTTACAGAATAGTACAGGATCTAAATAAAGGTTGAACTCAATGGACAACTTGTCTTTTTCCAACCTTATTAACTATGTTACTCTGGTGTCATTAGCATAACTGTGGGGCATAATATGGTGTAAGAGGCGTTAGTGTGTGGGTTACAATATGGTGTCAGAGGCATAGCTGTGGGGCATAATTTGGTGTAAAGGGCATTACTGTGTCTGGCATAATATTGTGTCGGGGCATAATATGATACAAGGAGCATAGGCATAATATGGTTTAAGAGGCATTACTGTGTGGGTCCCAATATGGTGTCAGAGGCAGGGCCGGCGCTACCCGCTCAGCAAAGGGATGCAGTGCGGGTAGGCGCCAGGCTGGGAGAGGCGCTGTCCCTGCACTGCATCCCTGTGCAGCGCCTGGGCCCCCTGCTGCTACTGCTGGCTGCTGTGCCTGTCACACCATTTGACAGGCAGCGGCGCCGGCAGCTTGAAGCCTCCCCTTACCTTCCTGCAGTGTCCTCCGTATCCTGGCCGAAAAGGGGGCGAGGCTACACGGCGCCGAGGGGCGGAGCTACACGGGACCAGGCTGCAGAGCCTGAGGAGGACAGAAACTGTGGCCAGCCAGATTGTATGTGGAGGGAAAGTGTTGTTTGTGTGTGTGTGTCTGTGTGTGTGTATGTATGTGTGTATGTATGTATGTATGTATGTGTGTGTATCTGTCTATGTGTATGTGGGTGGGGGGCATAATTTATATAAATGGCACTTCTGAGGGCATTACAGTGGTTGAAGTGGGCCTGCGCCAGTATGCAACGGTATGGCATACCGGCACTTCGCCACTGACCCGGAAGGTTTTTTGTTTTTTTTAACTAATAGCAGTATGCAGTGCAGACCATAGGTGTGTGCACCCCTCACTCACACGCTTGCCACCGATTAATGTCCCCCTCCCTGCTGCCGATTAATGTGCCCCCCTTCCACCTTGAGGCGCCAGGTCACGTCTCGTTCGTGTGCCGTGCAGTGTGGAGATGGAGCAGCGGGACACGGTGCCACGGCTCCTGTGTGAGGCTGCTGCCACCGTCCGCGGAGGGAGCGACGGCGGATGGGAACTATGGAGAGCAGTGACCACGGAGGGAATGACGGCTGCCGGGACCCAGGATCTACGGGGAGCAGGTGACATTCTTGTTTAACTTAGCGAGCACCTTTCACTACCATACTGCCCCCCCTGCTCAGCACCACTGCTGCCATACTGTTCCCCCCCTGCTCCGCACCACTGCTACCATACTGCCCCCCCTGCTCCACACCACTGCTCCCATACTGCCCCCCCTGCTCCGCACCACTGCTCCCATACTGCCCCCCCTGCTCCGCACCACTGCTGCCATACTGCCCCCGGCCTGCTCCGCACCACTGCTCCCATACTGCCCCCCTGCTCTGCACCACTGCTCCCATACGGCCTCCCCTGCTCCGCACCACTGCTCCCATACTGCCCCCCCCCCTGCTCCGCACCACTGCTCCCATACTGCCCCCCCCTGCTCTGCACCACTGCTCCCATACTGCCCCCCTGCTCCGCACCACTGTTCCCATACTGCCCCCCCTGCTCCGCACCACTGCTCCCATACTGCCCCCCTGCTCTGCCCCGAACTACTGCTCCCATCCTGTGCTATAATGCTATACCTATACCGTGTGCTATAATATGAATTTCGTCTCATTCCATGTGCTATAATGTGAATTTCGTCTCATTCTGTGTGCTATAATGTGAATTTCAGCTCATTCTGTGTGCTATAATGTGTGCTATAATGTGAATTTTGGCTCATTCTGGGTGATATAATGTGAATTTCGACTCATACCGTGTGGTATAATGTGAGCTTCGGCTCATTCAGTGTGCTGTAATGTGAATTTTGGCTCATTCTGTGTGCTATAATGTGAATTTCGGCTCATTCTGTGTGCTATAATGTGAAAGGGGCACGAATACTAGATAGTGTAAGGGGTCCTACTATTGTGTTACATAATGTGTATAAGGGGTATATGGAGTGGTACATTACACTTATGGACACAACCCCTTTTGAGTGACGATGCCCCCTTTTCCGGAGCGCGCAGAATTGCAACCTTCATTTTTCCATACTCCCACTTAAAAATGTCCACTTCGACCACTGGGGCATTATATGTAACCGGCGCTACTACAGGAGCTATTATGTATATAACCAGCGCTACTACTTGGGCTATTATGTGTATAAGCAGTACAGCTACAGGGGCTATTATGTGTATACAGTACGGATGGTATAATGATTAGCATTACTGTCTCACAGCACTGAGGTCATGGGTTCGATTCCCACCATGGCCCTAACTGTGTGGAGTTTGTATATTCTCCCCGTACTTGCGTGTGTTTCCTCCGGGTGCACCGGTTTCCTCCCACAATCCAAAAATATACTGGTAGGTTAATTGGCTCCCAACAAAATGAACCCTAGCGTGAATGTGTCTGTGTGTACATGTGATAGGGAATATGGATTGTAAGCTCCACTGGGGCAGGGACTGATGTGAATGAGCAAATATTCTCTGTAAAGCGCAGCGGAATATGTGTGCGCTATATAAATAATTGGTAATAATAATAATAATATAAGCAGTGCTACTACAGGGGCTATTATGTATATAACCGGCGCCACTACTGCAGACATTGGGGGTCATTCTGACTCGATCGCAGCGTGCTTTCGTTCGCACAGCTGTGGCCGGGTCACTACTGCGCACACACGGGAACCGTAATGCGCACGTGCGTTGTTGTCCATCGCCAGGTAACGACGAAGGGAAAGAAGAAAGTGATCGAAGCGGCGATCGCTTGAAGATTGACTGGCGGTGGGCGTTCCTGGTCGGCAACACAGCGTCCGGAGCCGTTTTCAGGGAGTGGTAAGAAAATCGCAGGCGTGTTTGAAGAAACGCAGGCGTGTCCAGGGCGGGTGTTTGACGTCAGAGCCAGGACCGAACAGGCTGAAAACGTCGCAACTGGTAAGTAAGTCTAGCCTTACTTACAAACTGCAAAAATTGATTCCCCATAGCAGGGCCGCACAAGCGAACGCAGCCTTGCTATGGGAAACCCCACCCCCCAATAGGCGAAGTATAGTTGATCGCACGGGCTGCAAAAAGCAGCTTCGTGCGATCAACTCGGAATGAGGGCCATTATGTGTATAAACAGCACTACTATGCCCGGAGTAATGTGAATAAGATTGTGCTTCTATGTGGTGTAATTTGAAATGGGGGTACTATTGTGTGGCCATGCTCCTTCCTTGTGAAACCACATCCCTTTTTGCCGCACACGGGGCCTAATTCTGAGTTGATCGCAGCAGCAACTTTGTTAGCAGTTGGGCAAAACCATGGCCCTCATTCCGAGTTGTTCGCTCGTTCTTTTCCCTCGCATCGGTGCGATTTTCCGCTAACTGCGTATGCGCAATGTTCGCACTGCGGCTGCGTCAAGTAAATTTGCTAAGAAGTTTGGTATATTACTCACGGCATTACGAGTTTTTTTCTTCGTTCTGCTGATCGTAGTGTGATTGACAGGAAGTGGGTGTTTCTGGGCGAAAACTGGACGTTTTATGGGAGTGTGTGAAAAAACGCTGTTGTTTCTGGGAAAAACGCGGGAGTGGCTGGAGAAACGGGGGAGTGTCTGGGCGAACGCTGGGTGTGTTTGTGACGTCAAACCAGGAACGACAAGCACTGAACTGATCGCACTGGAAGAGTAAGTCTCGAGCTACTCAGAAACTGCAAAGAAAAATCTTTTCGCAATATTGCGAATACTTCGTTCGCAATTCAGCTAAGCTAAGATTCACTCCCAGAGGGCGGCGGCTTAGCGTGTGCACTGCTGCGAAAAGCGGCTAGCGAGCGAACAACTCGGAATGAGGGCCAATGTGTACTGCAGGAGGGGCAGATATAACATGTGCAGAGAGAGTTAGATTTGGGTGTGGTGTGTTCAATCTGCAATCTAATTTGCAGTGTAAAAATAAAGCAGCCAGTATTTACCCTGCACAGAAATAAAACAACCCACCCAAATCTAATTCTATCTGCACATGTTATATCTGCCTCCCCTGCAATGCACATGGTTTTGCCCAACTGCTAAAAAAAATCCTGCTGTGATCAACTTGGAATTACCCCCTTTGTACCACAATATGACATTCTATGCACTGCTGAGAAAACAGCATTTTTTTTAGGATCAGGACTAAGGGCCTAATTCAAACTGGAACGCTGTGTTCGCAGTCTGATGCCCAGTGAAGTGTGCACACCCGCAGAAGCCACACTGTACGTGCACACAAGTGGGATTTGACGGCATCTCACTTGTGCGTTCACCTCTGCCTGATTGACAAGCAGTGGCGGTCGCGGGGCAACAAGAGGATGTGTGTCAGCAGCATTGGGTGTGGTGCAGTCCGGACAACGCAGACATGTCCAGACCATTGCTGGGACGGGTCGCGACGGCTGTGTGATGTCACATGCAGCTGATGCGACCCGAAACATGGCGGGTAGGCGTCTGTCGGGCTACTTGAACATGCAAAAGCATCGCTGCTGTGCGATGCTTTCGCATGTCTGCGGGGAAAGGGGGCGGGGCTGGATCAGGCATGCGGGGTGGACTTGGCCTGTGCTGGGCGTCCTCCCGCATGGCAGAGTAAATGATCGTAGATGTGCGTTTTCTCGCACATCTACGATCAGGTCTGAATCACCCCCCTAAATCAGTGGTTCTCAAAGTGTGTGCCGTAGTGCTTCGTGACACTTGAGGTGCCTTGGATTGGTGGTCCAGGACCAATTCAAATTATTTATGGTCAATGTTATAGGCAAAACTAGTGCTGGTGGCTGTCAGTCCTAAAATATGTGGACTAACATAAGCAAATCTTACCCCTCGCCACACAATTCAACCTAAGGATAGCATAAAAACACAATTTACTTAAAACAATTCTGGTCAAGGCTTAAAACAATTCTGATACTCTAGGGCGCCGTGATTCAAAAAAGTTTGGGAACTACTGCCCTAAATGTAGGTTTGAAGGAAGAAAGACTTTTTGCTTCTGCAATAAAATGCATTCATTACCAAAGAGGAAGTAGTTGGAATAGTATATATTTTATTCCATATGTAAAACGGTAAACTAGCTTACCTCCTTTAAAGCATGTTGCACAGGAAGCAAAACCATGTGCACTGCAAGGGGACAGATATAACATGTGCAGAGAGAGTTAGATTTGGGTGTGGTGTGTTCAATCTGCAATCTAATTTGCAGTGTAAAAATAAAGCAGCCAGTATTTACCCTGCACAGAAACAAAATAACCCACCCAAATCTAACTCTTTCTGCACATGTTATATCTGCCTCCCCTGCAGTGCACATGGTTTTACCCAACTGCTAAAAAATTTCCTGCTGCGATCAACTTGGAATTACCCCCACTGTCCCTTTGTAAAATATGGGAGGGCGAAAATTTAT
The DNA here is from genome assembly GCF_028390025.1 of Pseudophryne corroboree. Lineage (NCBI taxonomy): Eukaryota > Metazoa > Chordata > Amphibia > Anura > Myobatrachidae > Pseudophryne > Pseudophryne corroboree. The sequence continues at coordinate 373,379,787 of NC_086448.1, read as the reverse complement.
AGTTTGCAGGGGAGCGCCGAACACCCTAGCACCGGCCCTGGTCAGAGGTATAGCTGTGGGACATAATTTGGTGTAAGGAGCATTACTGCGTCGGGCATAATATTGTGTCGGGGCATAACTGTGTGGGGCAAAATATGATAGCATACCTGTGAGGTATAATATGGTGTAAGGGGCACTACTGTGTGGAGCATAATATGGTTCAGGGGCATTACTATGTGAGGCATAATATGGTACAAGAGGCATTACTATGTGAAGCATAATATGGTGAATATGGTGCAAGAGGCATTACTATGTGAAGCATAATATAGTGCAAGGGACATTTTTGTGTGTGGAATAATACGGTGTAATGGGCACGTTATGTAGGGGCATTATGGTGTGTGGCATAATGTGTAAGGGGCATTACGGTGTGCTGCTTATTGTGTAAGGGGTATTATGGTGTGGTGCATAATGTGTTAGGGGGCATTCCTATATGGAAGAAAAATGACAATGTAAGGGGCATAAATCAGGATTTTTTTTCCTGTAATGGTCAATGTGCAGGGTGCAAAACTGGGGCGTAAGGAAGTCTTCTCCTGCAAGACCACACTCCTTGCAGTGGGGCCATTTCCTTCCCCCCCCTCCCTTGATATGCTATATTTTTTAAATATCTGGGGTGGGGGGGGGGGGGGGGGGACATTTTTATTGTTCGAACAGAGGGCCAGATCACCTAGAAACGGCCTTGACACTGTGCCTGAATACCAAAGGATTTCTTATTATATCTCAGTAACAGGCTGATTTGCACGAGAGGTAGTGTAAGAGAGATGTGTAAAAACACAAGACGCCCTAAATAACGGCCGCTCTTGTTAGCCAATGCACATTTCACTGTTAGCTTCATGGGACGAAAAAAAATACATATATAAAATATTAATACAGAGTAAAGCCCCCTTGATTTAGTACTGGTCCAATTCAGTATATATAACTAGGCAGGAGCTAATCACTTTTTCTGAGACAATATATTACCTTTGTAATTACAATGGAGAAAAGGGCATAGTTTTAAAGGATTCGGTTTGCACTGTCATCAAAAATAGTCAAAATGTTGACAGATTATTGTTTACTGTATAATGCCAACACAGTTAACCATGTCGGCATTATGACTTTACTCATAATTGTAAAGTATTACAATTATTCTTATTCTCATATCCAAATATTACGAAATACGGAATGTTCCGAATACAGAATTTTTGGAGTGAGACTGAGATACTGAAACCTTTGTTTTCTTATGGCTAAATATACACAAACTTTGTTTAATACACAAAGTTATTAAAAATACTGTATTAAATGACCTTCAGACTGTGTGTATAAGGTGTATAGGAAACATAAATGCATTCTGTGCTTAGACTTGGGTCCCATCTCCATGATATCTCATTACGGTATGCAATTATTCCAATAGCTATGTCAATCTCCCAGCCGCCGCCTCACCCGCCAACCCCGACCCCCGTGGATTACTCAAAGTTCCCCTTCCCCAGTGGACTACTCACATTACTCACCATTGGGCCAGTGCTGCCTCATCTGCTCTCCTGGCCGGCTTAGCTCTGTCTCGTGTCTCCTCACAGACGCTGGTAGTAGGCATGGCCATGGTCCAGGGATGTCCCTGCAGATTCAGCCACGCCTCCTTCCAGGATTAGTTAGCACTCAGGAGAGGCGGAGCCGGCATGGTGAGCAGGTGTGGCTGCAGTGCAGCAGCCACACCTGCTCAAGGTTAAAGCTGCAAGGTAAAAGCTGCCAGCGCCGAGGCTCAGCAACAAGGTGCAGGGCACAGCTCGGGCCACTGAGACAAAACTGGCCCCATAGCAGCCTCATCTCCTGCACCTATGGTAGCTACACCCTTGGCACTAAGCGAAGTCCCCGGAGGTGCCAAGTAGTAAACACATCTGCAGCCCCACCTTGAAAGTCACTATTATGAATCAGAGGTAATAATATTAACCGAGCACACAAGCGCAGTCATCTACGAGAAATGCGCCAGGCCAGATAAGGAGTAGATAATAGTGGATTATCTCGCACCGCCTCCGGAAAAGCGTTCATCGGTTTATGTAGCAGGGCATCCAAAGTAATATCTGAAAGAAATGCTTGATCCAAAGACCGATAGACATAATTGTCCACGCCCCCCACCCAATTCAATGCATACCTTAAATATGCCAGGGCATAATCCTGAATACTCGGACGGTTAACACCTCCCATCAGTAACGGCTGTTGCAGTTTCAACAATGAAATTCTGGGATGTTAACCAGCCCATATAAATTTATTGAGTGCCCTTTCAATAACAGCGATATCACATTTAGTCAAAAGAAAAGGCAGCATCTGGACCAGGTAGAAGAGTCTAGGAAAAGAGACCATCTTAAACAAATGACAACAGTCTATGTAGGAGAGTGGCAAGTGTTTCATAAAAATATATAACATTCTAAAAATCTCAACAAAATAGGGCTGAATTTGGAGTATCCTCAGGATATGTGACCAGGAAATACGGTCAAGCGCCTTATCTGTGTCACAGCTAACAATAATAGCCTCCCTATTACCAAGCTGATGAATACCGCGCATAGCTGCCACTAGCATGCGTATGTTGTGCACGGAGGTGCGCCCCTTAACAAATCCATTTTTCACTGGATGTAAAAGTCTAGAGAGGATCGACTGTAGATGTTGGGCCAGAAATTTAGTGAATATTTTCAAATCCTGATTCGACAAAGAGATAGACCTATAAGATTATACCTGAGTTGGGTCCTTTCCTGGCTTCGGAAACACCACAATCCGAACCTCAGTAAATGTATGGGGGGCAAAGTCCCCGAGAGGAAAGAGTTATACAGGGAAAGGAGATGGGGAAGTAAATGGTCTTTAAGCATCTGTATTCCACCCCAAAGCCATCTGAGCCAGGGGATTTACCTTCAACTAAAGATTTGATAATAAAAAGTAATTCCTGTTCAGTCACAGATGAAGTTAAAGAATCCCTTTCCTCAGCTGTAAGTATCGGAAAGTCAGCCTTCTGAAGGAACTGCATACCCTCAAGAGGTTGATCTGGAGGAGCATCGTAAAGATGCTTGTAATAAGGCTGGAACACTTCAGAAATGTCTGGTGTGTCCATAACCAGGAACCCTGAGTGAGAAACAATTTGTAGGATATGTGAGGGTGCAGCCTGATAGCGCACCAGGTTAGCCAAAAGCCACCCTGACTTATTACATCCACGATAATATTTATTACATTGAATATCATGGATATACTGGCCCCTCTCCGTGCAGGGCCGGATTAAGCCTTGTGGGTGCCTGGGACACTTTAGACAGGGGAGGCCCGATGGAAGGGGGGCTGTATACTAGATTGTGCATACCTCTCAACATGACTCATTCCAGGAAGAGGATCATGCTTTCTACCTGGACTTCCTTCTTAATTTATGATTGGAGTCACCTGTGTTGAAATACCTTTCTTATAAATTAAATAGTTCAACACAGGTAAATCCAATCATAAATTAAGAAGGAAGTCCAGGTAGAGAGCATGTTCCTCCTCCTGGAATGTGTGTCATTTTGGGAGGTATGGATTGTGTTATTAAATTTAACCCAATGGTGTATATTAGATTGAATCTAAACACCTAATTGAAAGACAACTATTTTATATGATTTTCTTGTAGTGGAACAAAGACAACTTAAACAACCTTAAAACACACATAGAAAAATAAAATCTATATCTTGTCAAATGCAAAAATATCTGAAGCCTCAATACTACTTACACACTGGGACAGGACTCTGGGCCTAATTCAGACCTGATTACTGGGCAGCGATTTTTGCAGCCCTGCAATCAGATAGTCGCCGCCTACAGGTGGAGTGTATTTTAGCTGCGCAAGTGTGCGATCGCATGTGTAGCAGAGCTGCACAAACTGAGTTTGTGCAGTCGCACAAACTGAGTTTGTGCAGTCTCTGCGCAGCCCAGGACTTACTCAGCCGCTGCAATCACATCAGGACACCAGGACCGGATTTGACGTCAGACACCCTCCCTTCCAACACTTGGACATGCCTGCGTTTTTCCAGACACTCCTTGAAAACAGTCAGTTGCCACCCGCCTACGCCCTCTTCCTGTCAATCTCCTTGCGAATGCCCGTGCGATCGGATCCTTCGCACAAACCCGTTGCTGAACGGCGATCTCTGTTGCTGCGGTCCGTCGCACCTGCACATTGCGGTACATACTCATGCGCATTTCAGGTCTGATCGCCCGCTGTGCGTGTGTTTCTCTCTCTCTCTCTCTCTCTCTCTCTTAGACCCTCATTAGATAACAAGTTACACAGGAATCAGGCACCCAGGTCACTTACAACTCTCTCCACCCACCTATCTCTCCTTGGGTCAAGAAGCTTCGTCAATAGTTCATGGTTCATGAAATCTGACACTTCTGTGTCTCTGCCTGCACTGCATACTGTCCTGCACACATTCTGGCTGTCTGGTTTTGCTGCTGCATAAGAAGGAAAGCTAGTGATGTCAGTGTGCGCTGGCTGGGGGGCCTCCTGACAGAGTGGGCCTGGGGTACAGTATGCCCTGCATCCAGAGCCGGCCCTAACCAATGTGATGCCCTAGGAAAGATTTTGTCTGGTGCCCCCTAGCACCGCACGCTAGGTCCGCCTCTGACTCTGCACCCTTTCCCGGCACCATCACCCCTCACTCATAGCAGTTCTCATTTTTGGTGCTCCTTCCCCCAGGAACAGTGCACATATTCGATGCACAGCCCAAAAAGGGGCATGTTTTTGCTGGGAAGGGCCATAGCCACACAATTGTACCCCCAATTCAAATTACACCACAGTAGTGCAACTTTACTCATGTTTTATCATGCTATAGTGTTCCTTATTCACGTTACATCACTCAGTAGTACCACTTTACCTTACATACGTTACTCCTCACAGTAGTGCTCCTTATTCACATTACATCACGCAGTATTGTTTCTTATTCACATTATAACACACCATATTGCTCATTATTCACATTAGACCACACAGTAGTGCCCTTTCTATGCTTTATGCCACACAGTAGAGCACTTTATACACAAAATGCCACCATTAGTAATGCATATATACACATAATCCCACACAGTAATGCCCCTTACACATATGACACACATTATTAATGTCCTTATAAACATACACTGTGGCTGTATCTGCATACATATGAGCTACGTTACAGTGATTTCCAGGAATAAACTGTAACATAACATTTCGTATGCAGATACAGTCACACACAGAATATAGGCATGCTGCATATCATTTTAATCAGCAGAAGCTGCTTGTGCCCCTAGGCATGCCAAATGCCCTGGGCATTTGCCTAGTTTGCCTATGGCCGGCTCCGGCTCTGCCTGCATCCCCACCTTAATCTGGCTATGCCGGCTCTGCCTGCATCCCCACCTTAATCTGGCTATGTCTCAGTGCACAAAGTATCATAAGCATGCTTAACATCCAAATATGATTGCCGAGCCTCAACTGAGTCAGACAAAAGTAAATTATCATATGCAGATGCTAATCTTTAACAATGGTCGGTTATAATACAATTCAACTTCTTACGTTTCCTGGCCACATACTCCATAATCTGGCCTTTGACTACCGGTTTAGCCGCAGCCTAAAACAAATGAATATCCTCCACATGTTGTTTATTATCAGCTGCATAGATAAGAAAAGCATTTTACAAAGGACAACAAAAATCAGTATAATTAATTAAATAGGTGGGAAACCTCCAATTATACGCAGTAGACACATAATTCTTTAATGACAACGTAAACCACACCAGAGAGTGGTTAGACAAAGCAATAAGCCCAACCCACAAGTCAAGTACCTGATGGTAAAGAAAAACAAACCATTTTTATTACACAAAACAAACATTAACAATTATTCTTATTAAACAATTTAACATTGTTATGAAACATTACACAAAATTATTAAACACTATCTCACAAAAAGCTTTGTTTCTTGAGGTTTCTCATGCGCCCACTGTAGTGGGATAACACTGAACGAATAGTGTGCACATCAGCCGCTAGATAGAGATGACAACCACTGCTGTACATTATATGTATGCACAGGCTTGGACTGGCCCACAAGGGTACAGGGGAAACCACCGGTGGGCCCTACTGCCTGGGGGCCCACCTTCTGCTCTAAGGATCAGGGTCCAGATTGTGCAATTGAATTATACATTATACATATGTTACCTTATACTGGACTATGGTGTATTTTCTACAGTGCATTGCTGTTATTAATCTGTTAGTAATCTGGAACATTATCATGCATGCAGCAGCTGAATTTACTGTATATATTTATGAAAGGGCCCAAACGTTGCACTCTCTAATGGTTAGTCAAGCCAATGAGGTAGCAGGCTGTCAAAGTCGAAAATATTGCAGTACACACGTCACGTACAAACTACACACAGATGGCCTCCGTGCACATACTTTTTCTGCCGTGCGTGCACATATTCGCAAATTGCGTATGACCGCTCCCGCGGTGCTGCGTATTAGCGCGTGGTATGAGTAATTACGGTAGTATTTGTAATCGCATGGAAAAGCCATAAAAACCCATTACATATTTAATCCACATAGTGCATAATGAACACATAGTCTACATGCACCACACCAGCGAGTTACACTTGCTTAAAGGGTATAATAACAAAGGGATTCACCTTTACAGGATAGGAGGGGACAGAAATAGGTTAGGAGGTGGTGTTTGGTATCCAGCTGTAGGGTATTTTTAGAGCAATATTCCGATGTTGGTTTGCGGAAGATCGCATGCTCCTGCGAATAGTTATGCGCAGGAGAAGAATATTAATATTTACTGTATTTACTGTACTCCTGATATTCGGCGGGAACCCAGTGGAGAATATCTGCAAGTGCACCTGGACCAGACATCGCCCACCTATTCAAAACGACCTATGACCTCTCCTGTACTGTAAACGACCATCCCAGGGACCAATGTATGAATAGATTACAGTTTCCATTGTGTTAGGTTTTGGACAAATGTATAAAAACCCAGCTGCAGGCCCGGTCACTCTCAATCTCTGAAGGTCATCTACCTTGATGACTGAGGACCGGACCGGGAAGCGCAGGCGAACAAACGTATGTACCATTGACTGTAGCCTTTATCTCTTATTGTATTGTGTTATTATTGTAACCCCCTGCTAAGTAAAATAACCGTTGGTGGGTTGGACCCCAACATAGTTTTTGAAATACAATTGGTGTCGTGTCCCATTTCCTGTTAAAGGTTTAAGGTGTATTTCTATCACACGTGTATCTGCAGTGTGCTGACAGCGTGTCTGTGTGTGTGTATGCAGTACGTGTACTTTGTACGTCCGTCGCGGCGTGTGTACGCAATGTGCGTACACGGTGTGGGCTCTTGTACGCTAACTGTGTAAAAAGTACGTAAGGTAAGGATTACTTACAGCGGCCGCAGAGGCTAGAATTTAAGTGTATTAAGGTATTGCTTTTGTCCTGTAAAATAATCAGCATTCACAATTGGGGGCTCGATCCGGTTTTTCACACACTCAAGGGCTAACAGATCATAGCAGACTTTAATCTATCAGCAAAGAGTGGAAATACATCTTTAAATTAAACCTTTTTCTGGTTGCTTGGATGTTTTAAAACCTTATTTGTGTGCTGTTAGATTGCGTCTGCTCTGTCTGGTCTGCAGAGGTGCTGAAAGAACCCGGAGAGATACAGAAAAAAAAAGCTGTTTATTGTCTCAGTGTAATTTTTGGCGCAAAAAAGCGTACACAGGGCATACCTATACTTCGCATACCCTCTCACATATTGTTGCCACAAGGTATACATTTTTAAACTAGTGTGAAATCGGATACAGTGGTTTGCTATATAGATAAATTTGAATTAGTGTGTTAAGGGAGTAATTATAAAGACGCAAAACGCAGTTCTGGCCTGGTTGTAAAGGTTTACACAGAACAAGTGTGGGTTGTGTTTAAGGTAGTGATGAGCGGGTTTGGTTTCTCGGAAACCGAACTCCCCCGAACTTCACCCTTTTTACACGGGTCCGAGCCATACTCGGATTCTCCCATATGGCTCGGTTAACCCGAGCGCGCCTGAACGTCATCATCCCGCTGTCGGATTCTCGCGAGATTCGGATTCTATATAAGCAGCCGCGCGTCGCCGCCATTTTCACTCGTGCATTGGAAATGTTAGGGAGAGGACGTGGCTGGCGTCCTCTCCGTTATTGTTGAACTTGATTGTGCATTATTGCTTAATTGTGGGGAGGGCTGGGGAGCAGCTGTATAATATAGGAGGAGTACAGTGCAGAGTTTTGCTGATCAGTGACCACCAGTTATCCGTTCTCTGCCTGAAAAAAAACGCTCCATATCTGTGCTCAGTGTGCTGCATATATCTGTGCTCACACTGCTTAATTGCGGGGACTGGGGAGCAGCTGTATTATATAGCAGAAGTACAGTGCAGAGTTTTGCTGACAGTGACCACCAGTATACGTTGTCTGCCTGAAAAACACTCCATATCTGTGCTCAGTGTGCTGCTTTATTGTGGGGACTAGGGACCACCAGTATAATATTATATAGGAGGAGTACAGTGCAGAGTTTTGCTGACCAGTGACCACCAGTATATAATATATAGCATTACGGTATAGTAGGCCACTGCTGTACCTACCTCTGTGTCGTCATTAAGTATACTATCCATCTACATTCTATACCTGTGGTGCATTTTAGTTTTGCAGTTTGCTGACACAGTGACCACCAGTATACTATATATAGCAGTACGGTACGGAAGGCCACTGCTGTACCTACCTCTGTGTCGTCATTAAGTATACTATCCATCTACATTCTATACCTGTGGTGCATTTTAGTTTTGCAGTTTGCTGACACAGTGACCACCAGTATACTATATATAGCAGTACGGTACGGAAGGCCACTGCTGTACCTACCTCTGTGTCGTCATTAAGTATACTATCCATCTACATTCTATACCTGTGGTGCATTTTAGTTTTGCAGTTTGCTGACACAGTGACCACCAGTATACTATATATAGCAGTACGATACGGAAGGCCACTGCTGTACCTACCTCTGTGTCGTCATTAAGTATACTATCCATCTACATTCTATACCTGTGGTGCATTTTAGTTTTGCAGTTTGCTGACACAGTGACCACCAGTATACTATATATAGCAGTACGGTACGGAAGGCCACTGCTGTACCTACCTCTGTGTCGTCATTAAGTATACTATCCATCTACATTCTATACCTGTGGTGCATTTTAGTTTTGCAGTTTGCTGACACAGTGACCACCAGTATACTATATATAGCAGTACGGTACGGAAGGCCACTGCTGTACCTACCTCTGTGTCATCATTAAGTATACTATCCATCTACATTCTATACCTGTGGTGCATTTTAGTTTTGCAGTTTGCTGACACAGTGACCACCAGTATACTATATATAGCAGTACGGTACAGAAGGCCACTGCTGTACCTACCTCTGTGTCGTCATTGAGTATACTATCCATCTACATTCTATACCTGTGGTGCATTTTAGTTTTGCAGTTTGCTGACACAGTGACCACCAGTATACTATATATAGCAGTACGGTACGGAAGACCACTGCTGTACCTACCTCTGTGTCGTCATTAAGTATACTATCCATCTAGATTCTATACCTGTGGTGCATTTTAGTTTTGTAGTTTGCTGACAGTGACCACCAGTATATATAGCAGTACGGTACGGAAGGCCACTGCTCTACCTACCTCTGTGTCGTCAAGTATACTATCCATCTAAATTCTATACCTGTGGTGCATTTTAGTTTTGCAGTTTGCTGACAGTGAACACCAGTATATATAGCAGTACGGTACGGAAGGCCACTGCTCTACCTACCTCTGTGTCGTCAAGTATACTATCCATCTAGATTCTATACCTGTGGTGCATTTTAGTTTTGCAGTTTGCTGACACAGTGACCACCAGTATACTATATATAGCAGTACGGTACGGAAGGCCACTGCTGTACCTACCTCTGTGTCGTCATTAAGTATACTATCCATCTACATTCTATACCTGTGGTGCTTTTTAGTTTTGCAGTTTGCTGACACAGTGACCACCAGTATACTATATATAGCAGTACGGTACAGAAGGCCACTGCTGTACCTACCTCTGTGTCGTCATTAAGTATACTATCCATCTACATTCTGTACCTGTGGTGCATTTTAGTTTTGCAGTTTGCTGACACAGTGACCACCAGTATACTATATATAGCAGTACGGTACGGAAGGCCACTGCTGTACCTACCTCTGTGTCTTCATTAAGTATACTATCCATCTACATTCTATACCTGTGGTGCATTTTAGTTTTGCAGTTTGCTGACAGTGACCACCAGTATATATAGCAGTACAGTACGGAAGGCCACTGCTCTACCTACCTCTGTGTCGTCAAGTATACTATCCATCTAGATTCTATACCTGTTGTGCATTTTAGTTTTGCAGTTTGCTGACAGTGACCACCAGTATATATAGCAGTACGGTATGGAAGGCCACTGCTCTACCTACCTCTGTGTCGTCAAGTATACTATCCATCTAGATTCTATACCTGTGGTGCATTTTAGTTTTGCAGTTTGCTGACAGTGACCACCAGTATATATAGCAGTACGGTACGGAAGGCCACTGCTCTACCTACCTCTGTGTCGTCAAGTATACTATCCATCCATACCTGTGGTGCATTTCAGTTGTGCGCAGTATATATATAGTAGTAGGCCATTGCTATTGATACTGGCATATAATTCCACACATTAAAAAATGGAGAACAAAAATGTGGAGGTTAAAATAGGGAAAGATCAAGATCCACTTCCACCTCGTGCTGAAGCTGCTGCCACTAGTCATGGCCGAGACGATGAAATGCCATCAACGTCGTCTGCCAAGGCCGATGCCCAATGTCATAGTAGAGAGCATGTAAAATCCAAAAAACAAAAGTTCAGTAAAATGACCCAAAAATCAAAATTGAAAGCATCTGATGAGAAGCGTAAACTTGCCAATATGCCATTTACGGCACGGAGTGGCAGGGAACGGCTGAGGCCCTGGCCTATGTTCATGGCTAGTGGTTCAGCTTCACATGAGGATGGAAGCACTCATCCTCTCGCTAGAAAAATGAAAAGACTTAAACTGGCAAAAGCACAGCAAAGAACTGTGCGTTCTTCTAAATCACAAATCCCCAAGGAGAGTCCAATTGTGTCGGTTGCGATGCCTGACCTTCCCAACACTGGAGGGGAAGAGCTTGCGCCTTCCACCATTTGCACGCCCCCTGCAAGTGCTGGAAGGAGCACCCGCAGTCCAGTTCCTGATAGTCAAATTGAAGATGTCACTGTTGAAGTACACCAGGATGAGGATATGGGTGTTGCTGGCGCTGGGGAGGAAATTGACAAGGAGGATTCTGATGGTGAGGTGGTTTGTTTAAGTCAGGCACCCGGGGAGACACCTGTTGTCCGTGGGACGAATATGGCCATTGACATGCCTGGTCAAAATACAAAAAAAAATCATCTCTGCGGTGTGGAATTATTTCAACACAAATGCGGACATCAGGTGTCAAGCCGTGTGTTGCCTTTGTCAAGCTGTAATAAGTAGGGGTAAGGACGTTAACCACCTCGGAACATCCTCCCTAATACGTCACCTGCAGCGCATTCATCATAAGTCAGTGACAAGTTCAAAAACTTTGGGTGACAGCGGAAGCAGTCTACTGACCACTAAATCCCTTCCTCTTGTAACCAAGCTCCTGCAAACCACACCACCAACTCCCTCAGTGTCAATTTCCTCCTTACCCAGGAAAGCCAATAGTCCTGCAGGCCATGTCACTGGCAAGTCTGACGAGTCCTCTCCTGCCTGGTATTCCTCCGATGCATCCTTGAGTGTAACGCCTACTGCTGCTGGCGCTGCTGTTGTAGCTGCTGGGAGTCGATCGTCATCCCAGAGGGGAAATCGGAAGACCACTTGTACTACTTCCAGTAAGCAATTGACTGTCCAACAGTCCTTTGCGAGGAAGATGAAATATCACAGCAGTCATCCTGCTGCAAAGCAGATAACTCAGGCCTTGGCAGCCTGGGCGGTGAGAAACGTGGTTCCGGTATCCACCGTTAATTCAGAGGCAACTAGAGACTTGATTGAGGTACTGTGTCCCCGGTACCAAATACCATCTAGGTTCCATTTCTCTAGGCAGGCGATACCGAAAATGTACACAGACCTCAGAAAAAGAGTCACCAGTGTCCTAAAAATTGAGTTGTACCCAATATCCACTTAACCACGGACATGTGGACAAGTGGAGCAGGGCAGACTAAGGACTATATGACTGTGACAGCCCACTGGGTAGATGTATTGCCTCCCGCAGCAAGAACAGCAGCTTCGGCACCAGTAGCAGCATCTCGCAAACGCCAACTCATTCCTAGGCAGGCTACGCTTTGTATCACCACTTTCCAGAAGAGGCACACAGCTGACAACCTCTTACGGAAACTGAGGAAGATCATCGCAGAATGGCTTACCCCAAATGGACTCTCCTGGGGATTTGTGACATCGGAAAATGCCAGCAATATTGTGCGTGCATTACATCTGGGCAAATTCCAGCACGTCCCATGTTTTGCACATACATTGAATTTGGTGGTGCAGAATTATTTAAAAAACGACAGGGGCGTGCAAGAGATGCTGTCGGTGGCCCGAAGAATTGCGGGCCACTTTTGGCATTCAGCCACCGCGTACAGAAGACTGGAGCACCACCAAACAGTCCTGAACCTGCCCTGCCATCATCTGAAGCAAGAGGTGGTAACTAGGTGGAATTCAACCCTCTATATGCTTCAGAGGATGGAGGAGCAGCAAAAGGCCATTCAAGCCTATACATCTGCCCACGATATAGGCAAAGGAGGGGGAATGCACCTGACTCAAGCGCATTGGAGAATGATTTCAACGTTGTGCAAGGTTCTGCAACCCTTTGAACTTGCCACACGTGAAGTCAGTTCAGACACTGCCAGCCTGAGTCAGGTCATTCCCCTCATCAGGCTTTTGCAGAAGAAGCTGGAGACATTGAAGGAGGAGCTAAAACAGAGCGATTCCGCTAGGCATGTGGGACTTGTGGATGGAGCCCTTAATTTGCTTAACCAGGATTCACGGGTGGTCAATCTGTTGAAATCAGGGCACTACATTTTGGCCACCGCGCTCGATCCTAGATTTAAAATCTACGTTGTATCTCTCTTTCCGGCAGACACAAGTCTGCAGAGGTTCAAAGACCCGCTGGTGAGAAAATTGTCAAGTCAAGCGGAACGTGACCCGTCAACATCTCCTCCTTCACATTCTCCAGCAACTGGGGGTGCGAGGAAAAGGCTCAGAATTCCGAGCCCACCCGCTGGCGGTGATGAAAGGCAGTCTGGAGCGAGTGTTGACATCTGGTCCGGACTGAAGGACCTGCCAACGATTACTGACATGTCGTCTACTGTCACTGCATATGATTCTCTCACCATTGAAAGAATGGTGGAGGATTATATGAGTGACCGCATCCAAGTAGGCACGTCAGACAGTCCGTACGTATACTGGCAGGAAAAAGAGGCGATTTGGAAACCCTTGCACAAACTGGCTTTATTCTACCTAAGTTGCCCTCCCTCCAGTGTGTACTCCGAAAGAGTGTTTAGTGCAGCCGCTCACCTTGTCAGCAATCGGCGTACAAGGTTACTTCCAGAAAATGTGGAGAAGATGATGTTCATCAAAATGAATTATAATCAATTCCTCCGTGGAGACATTCACCAGCAATTGCCTCCAGAAAGTACACAGGGATCTGAGATGGTGGATTCCAGTGAGGACGAATTAATAATCTGTGAGGAGGGGGATGTACACAGTGAAAGGGGTGAGGAATCGGAGGATGATGAGGAGGAGGACATCTTGCCTCTGTAGAGCCAGTTTGTGCAAGGAGAGATTGATTGCTTCTTTTTTGGTGGGGGCCCAAACCAACCAGTCATTTCAGTCACAGTCGTGTGGCAGACCCTGTCGCTGAAATGATGGGTTCGTTAAAGTGTGCATGTCCTGTTTATAAAACATAAGGGTGGGTGGGAGGGCCCAAGGACAATTCCATCTTGCACCTCTTTTTTCTTTCACTTTTGTTTGCATCATGTGCTGTTTGGGGACAATTTTTTTGAAGTGCCATCCTGTCTGACACTGCAGTGCCACTCCTACATGGGCCAGGTGTTTGTGTCGGCCACTTGTGTCGCTTAGCTTAGTCACACAGCGACCTTGGTGCGCCTCTTTTTTTCTTTGCATCATGTGCTGTTTGGGGACAATTTTTTTGAAGTGCCATCCTGTCTGACACTGCAGTGCCACTCCTAGATGGGCCAGGTGTTTGTGTCGGCCACTTGTGTCGCTTAGCTTAGTCACACAGCGACCTTGGTGCGCCTCTTTTTTTCTTTGCATCATGTGCTGTTTGGGGACAATTTTATTGAAGTGCCATCCTGTCTGACACTGCAGTGCCACTCCTAGATGGGCCAGGTGTTTGTGTCGGCCACTTGTGTCGCTTAGCTTAGCCATCCAGCGACCTCGGTGCAAATTTTAGGACTAAAAATAATATTGTGAGGTGTGAGGTGTTCAGAATAGACTGGAAATGAGTGGAAATTATGATTATTGAGGTTAATAATACTATGGGATCAAAATGACCCCCAAATTCTATGATTTAAGCTGTTTTTTAGGGTTTTTTGAAAAAAAACACCCGAATCCAAAACACACCCGAATCAGGCAAAAAAATTTCGGTGAGGTTTTGCCAAAACGCGTCCGAATCCAAAACACGGCCGCGGAACCGAATCCAAAACCAAAACACAAAACCCGAAAAATGTCCGTTGCACATCACTAGTTTGAGGGCAATTATAGTTTGTATTGCTCACATTTATAGAGATTGTGTGGATTGTATTATTGCGGACGCACATTTGTACGCGTGGGGCGGAAAAAGTACAGGGCCGCGCACGCGGTATAAAAGGCACGCACGGTCGCGTGTTTACGCAAGGTTGTGTAAGAGTGCAGATGCTAAGTACAAATCACACGATAGTTTGTTCAATTAAAAGGTGGGATAGTATACCTTAAATACAATAGCACATAACTATCCGATTTCAAAAGCAGATTAGTGTAAGACTTTTGTCTAAACTGTAAGTGCCTCTGGGGTAAAGCTGCCAATCAGAAAGAGTGGAAATTTTCTGTACAGAAAAACACTGTGCATTTGTGTGAGCTGAAAGTAGGAGTGAGTGTATTGAACCCCGGGAATTCGGGATCCCGTCGTTGGTACACCAAGTAAATGGAGGCTTGGCGGAGTGAGGCGGCTGACTCACGTTAATACAGATAGAGATAATACACAAATCGTGCAGTGATTTGTAGAGGAGCGTGATATAGAATTGTGCATTGTGCAGAAGTATAGAAATTGTGTATTGAAGTTTAAAGGTTTTGTATTACGCTCCGGCTGAGGAGCGCAGCTTGTATATTCGACTCCAGTGGTCGCAGAGCAGATAGGTATCAAGTACCTATACGCTGTGCGATTGGACCGCGCGTTTGTGGGTGCAATACGTGATGCAACTTGAAACCCTTGTGCAAATTTTTTTGCACAAAACCGCGGTATCATTAGCGCCGTGTAGAGCATACGCAAGCATGATTTGTGTATAAGTGTATAGGGAGTTTTCGCTGGTCTCTCTCAGGAAAATCTCCAACGGTAAATATTCACTGGAAAAGGTAAGTCACTCCTAAAAACTTCCAGTGAATAGAAGCAAGTTAGGGCACCTCACTGGGTAAGCGGTGAGTCATGGTACATCAGCGGAGAAGGAGTGGGTGAAAGCGCTCTAAGAACTTTCACCGCCTGTCCGTGTCGTGCATTGGGGATTGCGTAAAAGGAAAAAGTCCATGATGGGATCCAATTGCACAAGCTGTGGCGTATGGTAGCCAGGGTTCAGGCTGAAGAGCCGCGGCCCAAGGGGTCAGCGAGGTTTATCATGTGTGGGAAATATGGTCCACACGCAGAGACTTTTTGTTCTGAATGGGTACGTATGACAGCTGAAGATAGGGCATCATTCCCTAGGATGGGCAGCTTTGAGCCAGAGATATCACAGAACATAAGGATTAGGATATGTCTGATAAAATCTAGAAAACAAAGGATTAGACATACAGATTGTTTAAATTTGTGGCAGCAAGAGGGGGATGTGCAAAGGGAATTGGCTCACACAGCAGGTTCCAAACCTGGCGGGAAAGCAATGGCGACCACACCACCACCACCACCATATGTTGATGGGGAGAAATTGGCTACATGCAATGGTGCATTGGTAAAGGATAAAAGAGTAATTAATCAATGAACTAACGCTAACCCTTGCCAGCTGTATCCCGTTTTACATTTTCCCCAGGACTGTGAGCAGGAAGCTGAGCCCAGTACGATATCGACACTCTCTCTAGCAGCCACCATACAGAATACTCAGGTGGGCACGGCCCAACCACCAAGGGTTGTAGCAATGCCCCCCAGCGGAGGGGTAATTGAGGTTGTGTCAACAGGTAAGTACGGCACCATGCACTATGCAGAAAAGATAACTCCCCGCATTACAGAGTCAAGCCAAAATGATGTAGTTGAATTACATCCTGTCAGGGTGATTGCAGTTCCCAATGGGAGAAATGATAGTCAGGGAGTAACTTCCATCAGAAACATTGCCATGCATTGTCCTTGGTCCCGGGCAGAGTTAAGGTCAATTATGTCAGAATTCCCCGATCCCAGAAAAGATCTAGTCGGATGCCAGAAATTCGTTAGAGAGTTAGGTAACGCCCATGAACCCACAAATAAAGATTGTCGAACAGTGCTACGGGTGTGCTTACCCTCAAATATTGACATCACGAAATTCATAATGGATTGTAAGTTAGATGCAGAAGTACCTCTCACTGATGAGTACAATCAGGAGAACGTAAAGCAAATCAATCTACAATTAGGAGTATATTTCCCTACTGTTGTTAAATGGAATAAAATCTTCTCCATAAGACAAAAGGAAGGTGAAACGGCATCCGAATATTTCCATAGAGCACTGCAGGAAATAGCTAGGTACACTGGGATCGAGGACATTAAGGATAATGCACATCACAGGGAGGTAGCAGTCTCGGTGTTAATGGATGGTTTAAAGGAAACACTGAGGACTAGGGTGCAAACCTCTCTACCTAACTGGAGAGGTATCTCGGTGGCTGCGTTGAGAGAGTCCGCTATCGAACATGATCGGAATATCACAAAACACAGGGAGTCGCAAGGGGATAAGCTGATGATGGTAAGTATACAGGTTCTTACAGCAAAACCCCTTCAGCCAAAACCCCAGACCTCTGATGGTAAGTCACGGGTAATAGTATGTTACAATTGCCAGAAGAGCATTACTCAAGGGAATGTAGGGATAAAAGGACACATAATGTATACAGACCCCCTAGACCAGGATACGAACCACGCTATAACACACATAGTTGGGAACAGGGACCACATAAAGGGGAAACACGGAGGTACCCACCTAGGAGGGACTGGCAGACCTCCAAAAACTCTTAGTTATCCCCCTCACATATCGTAGCTGCCAATGCGCTGCGGGAAGGTCCCATTACACAATAGAGGTCAGGCCACACCTGTAGTCTACAGCCAGTGAAGTTGATTGCTAGCCTTGGAAAGGAACCTGAGGTCATGGTTGATGTAGCTGGTGTACCATTGCCTTTTCTTGTAGATACAAAGCGGCCAGGTCAATGTTGAATTCCACATCAGGTGTGAAAACCACGGGAAAAACGATTTCGGCAATGGGAGTAACAGGAACGGTGCAACAATACCCTTTGAGTAGACCTGCAGAGGTTATGATAGGGCCCTTGCAAACCAAACATTCTTTCCTGTTGGCTGTATCGGCGCCGACTAATCTACTCGGCAGAGATTTATTGTGTAAAATGAGGTGTGTCATATATCGTACTCCTGAGGGTGTCTTCTTGGATATACGTGAGAACCATGCTCAGGAAGTGCAAGATATACTAGACACCCCTCAAAGGCTAATGTCGCATTCTACTGTTATAGACACGTGTCCATCAAAGGTAGAAGAAATGATCTCGCAAATACCGGGTTCCCTTTGGACCAAAGATGGACAGGACACTGGATTGATGGCGAATGTAGCTCCAGTAGCAGTACAAGTAAAAGATGGCAGGATAGCTCCAAAAATCCCTCAATATCCTCTGAAGCCAGAGGTAGAATTAGGAGTGTACCCCGTCATAGAGCGGCTGCTACAGCAGGGAATCCTAGTCAGGACGTCCAGCACCGCCAATAGTCCCATCTTCCCTGTGCAAAAGAGTGGGGGGAGGGGGTTACAGGCTAGTGCAGGATTTAAGAGGGATAAACAAAATAGTTGAGAGCCTATTCCCCGTAGTGCCCAATCCAGATGTCATCCTCATGCAAATTCCCCCTACCGCAAAATTCTTCACTGTCATTGATCTCTGCTCTGCTTTCTTTTCTGTCCCTCTTCACCTTGACAGCCAGTACCTCTTTGCTTTTACGTACAGGGGAGTACAGTACACCTGGATGACTCATCTCCCCCAAGGTTTCATTGACAGCCCAAGTATTTTCTCCCAGGCCTTGCATGACTGTTTACAATCCTTTCAACCTAAGAGTGGATCAGTGCTAATACAATATGTTGATGACTTGTTGTGTTCTGACTCACTCGAATCGTCCTTGAAAGATACAAAACAGCTTCTGTTTCATCTTTCCCAGACAGGACACAAGGTTTCAAAGGATAAGTTGCAGTTGTGCCAGGCCAGGGTTAAATACTTGGGACACTGCTTGACGCAAGGACTTAGACACCTCACCGCTGATAGAATACAGTTGATTCGCGACATGACTCTGCCACAAACTCAGCAACAGATCCACACTTTCCTCGGAATGTGTGGGTACTGTCGTAACTGGATTCCGGGGTTCTCCACACTAGCTTTACCTTTGCAAGAAATGGTCTCTTCGAACAAACCGGAACGGGTCTCTTACACAGATGAGTCCGAACTGGCGTTTGAGAGACTCAAATAGTGTTTATCACAAGCACCTGCATTAGGTATGCCAGATTATGAGAAGCCCTTTGAATTGTACGGTACTGAAAGTGCTGGGTGCGCGGCAGGGGTTTTAACATGGTGATGCCAGCAGACCAGTAGCTTACTACAGTGCACAGTTGGACACTGTAGCACGGTCTCTCCCCACTCGCTTGCGAAGTGTTGCAGCTATAGCTTTGCTGGTAAGTAAAAGCGAGGACGTAGTGTTAGGACTTGACTTGACCATCCATACACCTCATGCAGTATCAGCCTTGCTGAACTCCGTCCAAACCAGACATGTCTCATCTGCTCGGTTTACAAAGTGGGAATTATCACTGATGGCCCCTGTAAACATCACCATTAAGAGATGCAGCTCACTAAATCCTGCAACTTACTTGCCAAGTGTGCCAGGACAGGCACAAAGGGTGGAGGATGAGAACGATGGTGAAGGAGGATTTAGTGCAGACACTGATACGCATGACTGTATGGAATATCTGAACCAAACTTTCACTGCGAGACCTGACATTAGTGACAGCCCACTGGAAGGAGTAGACTTTACCTTCTACACTGACGGTAGTTGCCACAGACAGACAGAATCGGGAGACCTGTGCACCGGATATGCAGTTGTAGATGACGAAGGTATCATAGAGGCTGAACCCTTTGGCCCACCACACTCAGCACAAGTTGCTGAGTTGGTCGCCCTGACCAGAGCATGTGAGTTGGCCAAAGGTAATTCTGCTAATAGATACACGGACTCTAGGTACGCCTTTGGAGTGGTGCATGATTTGGGGGCCCTGTGGCGCCTCAGAAATTTCATGACGTTAGCTGGTACACCTGTAGCGCATGCGTCCCACATCAATAGACTTCTGACAGCAATACAGGAACCAGACAGAGTGGCTGTTATCAAGTGTAAAGCACACACTTACAACCAAAACCCAATCTCACTTGGTAACAGCCGGGCAGACGAAGCTGCTAAATCAGCAGCAAGTACCACTATACAAACGAACATCACACCACTGATAACGTTTAACACGGTCAGCACACAGCAGCTAATTGAAATGCAAAATTTGTGTTCCCTACAGGAAAAGGCAGTCTGGGAGGTGAAGGGATATGATCAGGAGTCCTCAGGACTTTGGACAGATGGACACGGTAAGCCAGTGGCCCCAGAGCATATTTTTCAAGTCTAGCTGAGGCGGCACACGGTCTGACTCATCTGGGCAAAGAGGGTATGTGCAAGCTGGTAAGAGCCTACTGGAGTGCGCCAAGATTCTCTTCTCATGCAGGTAAGAAAGCAATGACATGTCTTACTTGCTTGAGGAAGAATATTGGTAAGGCAATACCAACAGAGCCATCTCATCCCTCCTACAGACGGACCTTTTCAGGTAATACAAATCGACTTCATACAGTATCCACCCTGTAGGAATTTGAAATATGTGTTAGTATGTACTGATGTGTTTTCCAACTGGGTAAAAGCATTCCCCGCTGCCACAAACACTGCTGTGTTCACTGCAAAGAAAATCGTGCAGGAATTTGTGTGCAGATATGGTATCCCTAGAATGATTGAAAGTGATAGGCGTACCCATTTTACAGGTGAAGTCTTTCAGGTCATGTGCAAACTGATGGGAATTAATAGCAAGCTGCATACTCTGTACCGACCACAGGCGAGTGCGAAGGTGGAGAGAATGAACAAGCACTATTAAGAACAAGCTGAGCAAAGTGATGGCTGAAACTGGATTGTTGTGGCCAGAAGCCTTGCCACTAGTGTTGTACAGCATCAGAACCACTCCCAGGTCACCGCTTAACTTATCACCCTTTGAAATTCTTTTTGGTCAACAACCACATGTAATGATAGACCCCCAGGATGATTTGAAATGCAATAATGAAATAACTGTGAAATATTTGGTTAGGCCAGCAGCTGAGAAATCAACAAAGAAATCTAAAGCTGGTGATTCCTGACCTACCGAACAGTAATTGTCATGACATTGAGCCTGGGGATTATGTGATGATACAAAATTTTCTACGCTCAGGTTGCCTCATAGACAGGTGGTAAAAAGTCTTGTTAACCAGAACAACAGCATTAAAGGTTGCCAAAAGAGAGACTTGGGTCCACTCGTCCCACTGCAAGAAGGTCACTGACCCGGAGAAAACTCGTGACAAAGAGCAAGGTGAAGAGAACCTCATATCACTAGAGAGTCTATTCTGGGAAAGCTGAGAGGCAGGACTGTTGAGCGGCACCTGAGCGCGGAGAGCAACAAGATCAAGGACGGTTGTCGCACCAATTTCTTTTTTCACCCCCCCTGCATTTTCCTTTCTTTTCTCCTTATTATCCTTCTTTCCCCTAACGAAATGGATCTATCACAAGAGACTGCGTTCGGGTTCTGCTAGTAATACTGTTTTTGCCCAGGACAATTTGTTTTGGCGAGGGTCCCAGAGAGGTCGAGCAAGGATCTGGAATGGGTTCTGATGGCGAGTACGAATTTGTAGGATCTCAGGAGCAGCACATCACTCGAGTAAAGAAAACATCCAACCGAAAAAGACATCAGCCCTACCCAAATGTCTATGTGAATGTATTTTTATATATGTGTCTTATCTTCAACTCTGCAACCCTCAGTTAATTGCACACATAGTCAACAGGTGTTATCCACATATAGTAGCATTCACATATATTCCCCCTCCATGTATCATCAACTAAATGTGCTCCCCATTTGTTGGAACAAGAAGCCGAAAAGAGCTCGGTAGTGTTTGTTTGCCCATTTACAGACCCTTAATATGGGATAAGAAGGATTTAATGTATACTTCACAATACCTCAAAGCTTACTACATATACAGCACGATGATACATGCCCCTCAGACATTGATTCATACATACATGCTTTTACTATCCCACTAGGCCATACATTTCCCACCTACAACTCTTCCGCGATCATCCAAACTTGTATATATTGTGTAGATAATATTTTCTGTTTAGTAGTCAAGTGTGGCAGTTATTGATGACTGCCAAAGGGTGGACTGTCGAAGTTGAAAATATTGCAGTACACACAAACTACACACAGATGACCTCCATGCGCGTAGTTTTTCTGCCGTGCGTGCACATATTTGCAAGTGGCGTATGACCGCTCCCGTGGTCCTGCGTATTAGCGCGTGGTATGAGTAATTATGGTAGTATTTGTAATCGCATGGAAAAGCCATAAAAACACATTACATATTTAATCCACATAGTGCACAATGTACACATATGCTAAATGCACCACACCAGCGAGTTATACTTGCTTAAAGGGTATAATAACAAAGGAATTCACCTTTACAGGATAGGAGGGGACAGAATTAGGTTAGGAGGTGGTGTTTGGTATCCAGCTGTAGGGTATTTTTAGAGCAATATTCCGGTGTTGGTTTGCAGAAGATCGCACGCTCCTGCGAATAGTTATGCGCAGGAGCAGATTAATATTTACTGTACTCCTGGTATTCGGCGGGAACCCAGTGAAGAACATTTGCAAGTGCACCTGGACCAGACATCGCCCACCTATTCAAACCGACCTATGACCTCTCCTGTACTGTAAACGACCATCCCAGTGACCAATGGATGAATAGATTACAGTTTCCATTGTGTTAGGTTTTGGACAAATGTATAAAAACCCAGCTGCAGGCCCGGTCACTCTCAATCTCTGAAGGTCATCTACCTTGATGACTGAGGACCGGACCGGGAAGCGCAGGTGAACAAACGTATGTACCATTGACTGTAGCCTTTATCTCTTATTGCATTGTGTTATTAATGTAAACCCCCTGCTAAGTACAATAACCGTTGGTGGGTTGGACCCCAACATAGTTTTTGAAATACAATTGGTGTCGTGTCCCATTTCCTGTTAAAGGTTTAATGTGTATTTCTATCACACGTGTATCTGCAGTGTGCTAACAGCGTGTCTGTGTGTGTGTATGCAGTACGTGTACTTTGTACGTCCGTTGCGGCGTGTGTATGCAAAGTGCATACACGGTACGGGCTCTTGTACATTAACTGTAAAAAGTACGTAGGGTAAGGATTACTTACAGCGACCGCAGCGCCTAGAATTTAAGTGTATTAAGGTACTGCTTTTGTCCTGTAAAATAATCAGCATTCACAAGGCCACACCCCCTCTGCAGACTGGCCACACCCATAACATGGGCCCCAAACACTGCATTTCCCCGGCGGGCCCTACATTCCCCAGTCTGACACTGTGTATGCAGGTTGCACAAAACTGTTTTACAAACTGACAGCTGACAGAAGATGAGCTTTTAAGAGACAAACTAATGTGAATGGGATATATATTTATGTACTTAGTTGTTGATGGGTACATTAATACAGTATTTTCTCTATCAATAGAGTCTTTAATGTAAAGTTTTAATTTCTGTGAGTTGAATTTTTTCTATCTTTTGGAAACAATTTAAAAAAGCTTGATTGTAATCAAATCAATATTATTTTGATCCTCTGCTTCGGGGTCTCTACAAGGCGCAGAGACCATAGTTCGATGCCTACTCTGCCTATTTGGTAATCCGGCGCTGCTGGCATTAGGCATCTAATATAAATAGTTCTGAGCTTTCTATAAGTAAGCTTAAGTAATGATACCAAGGTTTAGGTTGTGGTGTGTAAAACACTGTGGTGCATCTAATATAGGTGTAGTTCACAAGGGCCCCTGGGTCCAGGGTAACCCACACCACACTCCCAGCACACTTTTTTTCATTACCTAATGCTATGGAGTCCAGCAGCAGCAGCATTAACAACACACTGGGAAAATGTCGCAGAGGCCATTTTCCTGGCATTTTGCACATGTGCAGTAGTAAAATCACCATGAAAATGGCCTCTGCACCATTTCCCCAAAGACCTTTGCACTCTTGGCGTGTCTAGCCGCACTGAGCTGCGTATTTAGCCACTCTATTAATTGCAAATAGGGCACGTGTGTGTCTAAGGTGCACGCAAGCCTTAGACATTCATGCAGTCGTACTTTGCCAAGGTGTAGCTGTGATGAGCGTGGCTATATCTGTATATGTGGACAATGTTTTTTTTTATTCTCTGGGATTGCCAATAGGTCCAAATTGAATTATGATTTAACAAAGCTCTAAACTAATTAAATATTTTACCTACTGACTTATGTATTTTGAAGCTCTAACCAGCCTAGTAGGTGAAAATTGCATAGGAAATTAAATGGAAGTTAACTGTGACATTTTAACTTAATGCAAATGAAACAGTGTATACTATATGTAATTGAAATGAAAAATAAATGCAAAAAGGAGATTGAATTGCAGGAGCACTCACATCAAGATTTTAAAATAGCTTTGCACAATGGAAAGTTCTAATTTCTCTATTATGTACTAACTAACATCTCCATGGAGTCTTGTTAGCTTTCTCAATCAGTGGCGTAACTCCCAGAGACAATGGAGACAGCTGTTAGAGGGGCCCTAAGAAAGAAAGAACATGGGGGCTTCTGAACTAGAAAAGATCTCTCACCACTCCACTTGCTGCCGTCACTGCTGACTGCTGTCCAAGCTCAGAAGTCTCCTTCAAAGACCCCTTCAGCTTAAGAGTGTGGAAAATGTCTGATAAGAGATCAAAGTGTGTACAATGATCTACAGCTCTGCTGCTGTGTCTTATATGAAGAACGAAGGGAGAGCAGAAGTTGGTTTTAAGAAAATGCACTAATTATTATAATAAAACTTTTATGGGGGTACCAACAAATCCGCTCCTGTCATTTTTCAAACACAGCCTGTAAAATGTAAGGTACAAACTGATTGCCTGATAGTTTATTTCTCACAATTTTATCTCTCTCTGAACTTTGCTAAAAGCCCCCCTCAGGGCTCTATTTATTATCATTTGCAGCCAGCACCTGAAAATAAAGATTTGCCACGATTAGCTGCAATAAGGAATCTTTATTCTTCCAGATGTACCATTGGCAAAAGCAAACTGGAACCACTGGGGGGACACCACCTTCTATTTCGCGTCTGGGCGCCTGGCATAAACGTACGCCCCTGTTCTCAATTCATATTCATATTACTTAGTGTTTTATAATTCACAGTTTCAACCAAGAAAATAAAAGTTAGATATATGTTTCTGCTGCAACAGCGTGTCCCTCAATAAAGAATACTTCCCCTCATTTTCTTGTGTGTGAATGGTGAATTCACAGGGATCTATAATAAACACATATTACAGCTCTCCTAATCTATTTCAGAAGAAGAAAATATGGTAACTACAGTTCCACTAAACCTTATACATGTTTCACAAATAAACTAAGGGAGTAATTCAGAGTTGATCGCAGCAGCAAATTTCTTAGCAGTTGGGCAAAACCATGTGCACTGCAGGTGTGGCAGATATAACATTTGCAGAGAGAGTTATGCTGGCCATACAATTGTGCGATGTCGCATCGCACCGTCAGTTCAGGTGCGATGAAATCGCACCTGAACTGCCAAAGTGCTTACCATGCGATCATGCGATAGATCGCATGGTAATCACGTGATGGGCACGTCACTGCCGAGTGGGAGCGGCCTCTGGCCGCTTCCGGTGGGTGCCCATCGCACATCGCAGTGCGATATATCTCATGTGGGTTCGAAACCACATGCGAACGCACTACGATGCAACAAATATTAAGTGCAGCACATATCTTGAGACGCGATATTTGACCGGTGTGTCCGCGCATCGCGTCTCAAGGTACTAAAATGTGCATACAATCCATCGATTTCTCTCACAGATGTGGTTGAAATCGAAGGATAGCACCGATTATCTCATAAGTGTATGGGCACCATTATATGTGGGTGGGTTATTTTCTTTCTGTGCAGGATAAATACTGGCTGCTTTATTTTTACACTGCAATTTAGATTTCAGTTTGAACACACCCCACCTAAATCTAACTCTTTCTGCACATTTTATATCTAACCCCCCTATTACCTCCTAAGTCCACCTGAGTCTCTGGAGGATTGTAATGTGTACTTAGGGGATGCGGTCATGTGTCAGGATCCCGGCGGTCACCATGCCGATGCCGGCATCCTGAGCGATCAAACGCCCAACAGTCGGCATGCCGACTAACAGGTGTTCACAACACCCATAGAGGTGGAATAGAACCTGTGGCAAGCGCAGTGAACCATGAGCCCGCAAGGGGCTCTGTTGCGCTCACCCACCCCCCAGCATTCTGAAGTCGGGATCCCGGAGTTGGTATGCTGACTCTAGGATCCTGACCGCCGGTCTCGCAGCCCCAACCCATACTTAGTATTGTATGTTTAACTTTAATAATTCACTGATTGCATATAGGTGATTTTAATGAATAAGAAAAAAAAATCAGAAAAAAAAATCAGACTATACAAATAAGAAATTAGGAATACTTTTCAAATGACGACAGGCATCAGGATGATATCCTCAAACTGTCAACAGGTTCACAATGAACATCTGAAATGTTGCCATGTGAAACAATGACATTCTGAGGATGCAGTCAGGGCTAGGCCACTGGCGTTTCTATAATGGGTGCAGTGTGTGCTGTGCACACGGGCCCCTGAGTCCAGAGGGGGCCCTCACCGCACACGCTGCACCCATTTTCTAAATACTCACCCCTCTGGAGTCCCGCTGCGACGTCCACGTCGTTATTAAAACTCTGTGAAAATGGCCCAGCAGCCATTTTCACGGAGTTCTGCGCAGTAGAGAAATCTCAGGGAAAATGGCCACCGCGCCATATTCCCGGAGATCTGCGCATGCGCAGTAGAGTCTGAGCGCTCTAGTGCTCAGACTCTCAGCGCTGCCAGCAGAGAGGAGGGGGGCCTAAAGGAGGAGGCTGCACCCGGGCCTCCTCCTCTCTTAAAGCGCCCCTGGGCTAGGCATAGGGTTATGTTTAAATTGCTGAGGGAAGTTTGGATTAAGCTGTGAGTAGATGAGCTGGAAGGGTTAGGGCTGGGGGTAGGGATTAGGGATAGTGGAGGAAATACTCACCAGAACACCACTCCTCAGATGCCTGCGCTGAAACTGATGCTCACATGACTGCTGGAACCCGGAAGAGTCGCTACAACCACCGGGTCATGAAAAGACACTGTTAGACCCCCAGGAAACATTTGTCGACAGGTCATCATTTTGACATCTCATCCATGTAGACATGATGAATGTCAACATGATATCTATTAACCATTCGTACCCGACCCACTTTGTCAGTTCACTTTTTCAGCCTGCCTACAGTGCCACGGTTGTGTTTTCTATAGTCTCCAGCCAGTTCAGTATATATTATTACATTTTCAACCTTTGGGTTTGAGGATTATTTTAATAGCAATGCATGGTAAAAAAAAATATATATTGTATCCTTTTTTGGATACGATTGATCCATAAATCAGATTATGGAAGAGAAATAGAATTTGGCAAAGTTGCTTCATCTCTATATTAGTTACACTTTTTTTTAAAACAGTCTAGAAATAGTGTTATTTGGTTGCCTTTATTTTATTTTAGTTATTAAAATCATGGGAACCTCTCTTTCCATCAAGATATATTATCCTTTAATATGTAAAACCATCCCCTTGAGAAATGCCTGTCAGCTTACAAAAATAGCTACAACCCTTCTATCGAACATTTTGTTCTTGTGGTGGCAAGCAACTACCCAATCACTCTGTAATGCATGATGGAAAAGAAAGTATAGAAACAATCATATTGCAAAGTGATTGCAAAGTGATTACAATAACAGGCAGAGCTGGATGTTCACTTTGACGGTTGTCTTCCTAGCAGGCAATTCAGTGAATGAACTTTGGTAATTTTGCTATAAGACTAGCATACCTCCCAACTGTCCCCCGTGGTGGTGGGGGCAGCTGGGAGGCTCCTGTCACTCTCTGCTCTGCTGTAAAGCAGCAGCGAATAGACATTGTGCAGATAGCACAGTATCTATTCACGAGAGACAGAGGGAGAGAGGGCATGCCAGTAGCTCAGAGTGCTAGCCATGCCCCCTCAGTGATGAAAACGGGAGGCGTGGCAGGCGGTCACGGCATTGCCACAAAGCCTCACCCCTTTTACTGAAGCCATGCCCCTTTTTGGACAGGCGTGGCTACACTGGCAGGAGAGTCCCGACCCTGCACTACTAAAAGGTTGGGAGGTATGGACTAGTATTCCACCGACATTACACATTTTTTTTCAATTTTATTCCATCAATTTCTTGTGTAATTCAATGATTTGAATAGATATTGCATAAAGTATAAACTATAAAGTTATATTACTTCATCTGGGAGCCCTTGCAGTAATCATCATATGAGATTTAAAAAAAAACATTGCCTGGGAATTCCGTGTGCTAGTATAGTCTCAGTTACTAAAGCAGACATTCAGGGCCAGTGCTAGGGTGTTCGGCGCCCCCCCCCCCCCCCACCTGCAAACTATAAATTTGCGCCCTCCCATACTTTACAAAGGGATGCTCAAAATGGGTGTGGCCTCACAAGGAAGGGGCGTAGTCATACAATAGTACTTCCATTTCAAATTACGCGTCACAGTAGTACAATCTTATTCACATTACACCGCACGTACTAGTGCTGCTTATACACATAATGGCCCCAGTAGTAGCGCTGCTTATGCATAATACCCCCAGTAGTAGCGGCGCTTATGCATAATGCCCACAGTAGTAGTACGCTTATGAATAATGCCCCCAGTAGTAGTGTGCTTATGTATAATGCCCCCAGTAGTAGCACTGCTCATGCGAAATTCCCCCAGTAGTAGCACCGCTTATGCATAATGCCCCCAGAAGTAGTGTGCTTATGTATAATGCCCAAAGTAGTAGTGTGCTTATGCATAATGCCCCCAGTAGTAGTGTGCTTATGTATAATGCCCAAAGTAGTAGTGTGCTTATGTATAATGCCCCCAGTAGTAGTGTGCTTGTGTATAATGCCCCCAGTAGTAGTGGCGCTTGTGTATAATGCCCCTAGTAGTAGCGGCGCTTATGTATAATGTCCCCAATAGTAGTGCGCTTATGTATAATGCCCCCAGTAGTAGCGGCGCTTATGTATAATGCCCCCAGTAGTAGCGGCGCTTATGTATAATGCCCCCAGTAGTAGCGGCGCTTATGTATAATGCCCCCAGTAGTAGCGGCGCTTATGTATAATGCCCCCAGTAGTAGCGGCGCTTATGTATAAAGCACCCAGTAGTAGCGGCGCTTATGTATAATGCCCCCAGTAGTAGCGGTGCTTATCCATAATTCCGGCAGAAGTGGCACTTATTCACATAATGGCTAAACACACACACACATATACATACACAAACACACACACACACACACATATACACACACACACACACACCAACATACTGTACATTTACACTCACTCTCACTGTCTTTCCATCTACTTACCTATCACAGTAGTCTGGCTGGCCGAATCTGTAGAAGTCTGAACCAGTGTAGCTCCTCCCCCTTCATTCTGTGTAGCCCCGCCCCTTTTTGCCCTGGACACTACACTGAAGCTGACGCCATCAGAGGGGGTTAGAAAGCTTCAAGCTGCCGACGCTGCTGCCTGTCCAACAGTGTGACAGGCACAGCAGCTGGCAGCAGCAGCAATGGGACAGGCGCAACAGCGGGGATGCAGAGCAGGGAGAGCGCCTCTCCAGCCTGGCACCTACCTGCTCTGCATCTCTTTGCTGAGTGGGTAGTGCCGGGCCTGCAGAAATTCCCTGAAGCACTCCTGATATGAGTCTATTTACTAAGCACTGGAGAGATATAAAGTGGAGAGAGATAAAGTACCAACCAAGGGCATAGCTACCATAGGTGCAGGCAGTGCAGCTGCTATGGGACCCAGAGCTGAGAGGGGCCCACCTTCCCTGTCACAGTTATATGCGTTATATACATTTGTATCCATTGGGTGGTATGTAGGGGTCGTTTCAAACTTTTTCCTTGGGATTGCAATATGGCTAGGTATGCCCCTGGACTTGCTCATTGTAGTGTGGTATAAAATGAACTGGAGGGCATTTTTTAATATTATATAATATGAACCGGGGCACTGTAATGAGGCACAATATGAACGGGGAGCACTATATATCATACTGTGCGGCATGATGATGGGCAGTACGGATGGTGTAATGGTTAGCATTACTGCCGCACAGCACTGAGGTCATGGGTTTAACTCCCACCATGGCAGTAACTGTGTGGAGTTTGTTTATTCTCCCCATACTTGGCGCGGGCTTCCTCTGGGTACTCCGGTTTCCTCCCACAATCCAAAAATATACTGGTAGGTCACTTGGCACCCAACAAAATTAACCCTAGCGTAAATGTGTGTGCATGTACATGTGATTGGGAATATAGATTGTAAGCTCCACTGGGGCAGGTACTGATGTGAATGGACAATTATTCTCTCTGTAAAGCGCTGCGGAATATGTGTGCACAATATAAATAACTTAACTGGTAATAAATAAATAAATAAATAATGATGTGTACTGGCAGCTCTGAAATGTGACATAGGGTGAACTTAAGCACTACTACGATTCATAAAAGGGACATAACATTAAATAAGGCTCTACTGTGGTTCAGAAAATGAACTAGGGCACTATTACAGGGCATAAAATTAAAAACTGCTGTATAGAAGTGTCTCTCTAAAAGCATTGGGACAGGGCCCCTTCAAAAAGTTGCTAAGTGGCCCACAAAGTTGTGGCTACGCCCATAGCACCAACCAATCTTGCTTCTTACTGACATGTTACAGGCTGTGTTTGAAAAACGGCAATTAGAAGCTGGTTAGTATTTTATGTCTCTGCAAGGCTTAGTATATAGAACCCATAGTCTCTTCTTCTCCTTGTCTACAGCCTCACATACAAATGCACTTCATGCTATTCTACATAGTACAGTAGTTCCACATTTGTGCCAATATACATCCATTATCATTCCCCTCAAACATGCAGTATACATGAACATTCATACATTATTAAAGCTCCTAAGTTTACAAAGCTGGGAGTAGGGACAGAGGTGCGCACTTTATTTAGGGGGCGTGATCCAGTGAGTCAGAGGTGTGGCCTCATGGGAAGTGTCACGCCTCTATTTTTGCCGCTGTTTGGGGTCATGCCGAGCTCTCTGTGAGCTGCTGGCATGCCCCTGTCCCTTTCTCCAGGTGAATAGACGCTGTGCCAACGCAAACAGCGTCTATTCACTGCTGCTCTGCAACGGATGAGAGGTCTCCCAACTGCCTCCACACCCCAACCACGGGACACTGCAAACCACTGGTGGGACACCGAATTTCAACAAATTTTGAGGAAAAATGTTTAAAAACACAAAAACAACACAATTTTCTCTAACGTCCTAGTGGATGCTGGGGACTCCGTCAGGACCATGGGGATTAGCGGCTCCGCAGGAGACAGGGCACAAAAATAAAGCTTTAGGATCAGGTGGTGTGCACTGGCTCCTCCCCCTATGACCCTCCTCCAAGCCTCAGTTAGGTTTTTGTGCCCGTCCGAGCAGGGTGCAATCTAGGTGGCTCTCCTAAAGAGCTGCTTAGAAAAAGTTTTTTAGGTTTTTTATTTTCAGTGAGTCCTGCTGGCAACAGGCTCACTGCATCGAGGGACTTAGGGGAGAGAAGTGAACTCACCTGCGTGCAGGATGGATTGGCTTCTTAGGCTACTGGACACCATTAGCTCCAGAGGGAGTCGGAACACAGGTCTCACCCTGGGGTTCGTCCCGGAGCCGCGCCGCCGACCCCCCTTGCAGATGCCGAAGATGGAAGAGGTCCAGAAGCAGGCGGCAGAAGACTTTTCAGTCTTCCTGAGGTAGCGCACAGCACTGCAGCTGTGCGCCATTGTTGTCAGCACACTTCACACAGCGGTCACGGAGGGTGCAGGGCGTTGGGGGGGCGCCCTGGGCAGCAATGTATAATACCTTTTTATGGCTAAAAATACATCACATATAGCCCTTGAGGCTATATGGATGTATTTAACTCCTGCCAGATCTCACAGACTCCGGAGAAGAGCCCGCCGAAATAGGGGGCGGGGCTTATTCTCCTCAGCACACAGCGCCATTTTCCTGCTCAGCTCCGCTGTGAGGAAGGCTCCCAGGACTCTCCCCTGCACTGCACTACAGAAACAGGGTAAAACAGAGAGGGGGGGCACTTTTTTTGGGCGATATTACTATATTTAAGCTGCTATAAGGATACAACACTTATATAGGGTTGTTCCCATATATATTATAGCGCTTGGGTGTGTGCTGGCAAACTCTCCCTCTGTCTCCCCAAAGGGCTAGTGGGGTCCTGTCTTCAATAGAGCATTCCCTGTGTGTCTGCTGTGTGTCGGTACGTGTGTGTCGACATGTATGAGGACGATGTTGGTGTGGAGGCAGAGCAATTGCCGGTAATGGTAATGTCACCCCCTAGGGAGTCGACACCGGAATGGATGGCTTTGTTTATGGAATTACGTGATAATGTCAGCACATTACAAAAATCAGTTGACGACATGAGACGGCCGGTAAACCAGTTGGTACCTGCCCAGGCGTCTCAGACACCGTCAGGGGCTGTAAAACGCCCTTTACCTCAGTCGGTCGATACAGACCCAGACACGGACACTGAATCTAGTGTCGACGGTGAAGAAACGAGCGTATTTTCCAGTAGGGCCACACGTTATATGATCACGGCAATGAAGGAGACTTTGCATATCTCTGATACTACAAGTACCACAAAAAGGGGTATTATGTGGTGGGTGAAAAAACTACCTGTAGTTTTTCCTGAATCAGAGGAATTGAATGATGTATGTGATGAAGCGTGGGTTAACCCAGATAGAAAAGGGCTAATTTCTAAAAAGTTATTGGCATTATACCCTTTCCCGCCAGAGGTTAGGGCGCGCTGGGAAACACCCCCTAAGGTGGATAAGGCGCTCACACGCTTATCAAAACAAGTGGCGTTACCGTCTCCTGATACGGCCGCCCTCAAGGATCCAGCTGATAGGAGGCTGGAAACTACTCTAAAAAGTATATACACACATACTGGTGTTATACTGCGACCAGCCATCGCCTCAGCCTGGATGTGCAGTGCTGGAGTGGTCTGGTCGGATTCCCTGACTGAAAATATTGATACCCTGGATAGGGACAGTATTTTACAGACTTTAGAGCAATTAAAGGATGCTTTTCTTTATATGCGAGATGCTCAGAGGGATATTTGCACTCTGGCATCGAGAGTAAGTGCGATGTCCATATCTGCCAGAAGAAGTTTATGGACACGACAGTGGTCAGGTGATGCGGATTCCAAACGGCATATGGAAGTATTGCCGTATAAAGGGGAGGAATTATTTGGCGTCGGTCTATCGGATTTGGTGGCCACGGCAACTGCCGGGAAATCCACCTTTTTACCTCAGACCCCCTCCCAACAGAAAAAGACACCGTCTTTTCAGCCGCAGTCCTTTCGGTCCTATAAGAACAAGCGGGCAAAAGGACAGTCATATCTGCCCCGAGGCAGAGGAAAGGGTAAGAGAGTGCAGCAAGCAGCTCCTTCCCAGGAACAGAAGCCCTCCGCGGGTTCTGCAAAGCCCTCAGCATGACGCTGGGGCTTTACAAGCGGACTCAGGAGCGGTGGGGGGTCGACTCAAGAATTTCAGCGCGCAGTGGGCTTGCTCACAGGTGGACCCCTGGATCCTGCAGGTAGTATCTCAGGGTTACAGGTTGGAATTCGAGAAGTCTCCCCCTCGCCGGTTCCTAAAGTCTGCTTTGCCAACGTCTCCCTCAGACAGGGCGACGGTATTGGAAGCCATTTACAAGCTGTTTTCTCAGCAGGTGATAGTCAAGGTACCCCTCCTACAACAGGGAAAGGGGTATTACTCCACGCTAATTGTGGTACCGAAGCCGGACGGCTCGGTAAGACCTATTCTAAATCTGAAATCTTTGAACCTGTACATACAAAAATTCAAGTTCAAGATGGAATCACTCAGAGCAGTGATAGCGAATCTAGAAGAAGGGGACTTTATGGTGTCCCTGGACATAAAAGATGCTTACCTGCATGTCCCAATTTGCCCTTCACATCAAGGGTACCTCAGGTTCGTGGTGCAAAACTGTCATTATCAGTTTCAGACGCTGCCGTTTGGATTGTCCACGGCACCTCGGGTCTTTACCAAGGTAATGGCCGAAATGATGATTCTTCTGCGAAGAAGAGGCGTATTAATTATCCCTTACTTGGACGATCTCCTGATAAGGGCAAGGTCCAGAGAACAACGGGAGGACGGAGTAGCACTAACCCAAGTAGTGCTGCAACAACACGGGTGGATTCTGAATTTCCCAAAATCTCAGTTGACCCCGACAACACGTATGCTGTTCCTGGGAATGATTCTGGACACGGTTCAGAAAAAGGTGTTTCTTCCGGAGGAGAAAGCCAAGGAGTTATCCGAACTTGTCAGGAACCTCCTAAAACCAGGAAAAGTGTCTGTGCATCAATGCACAAGAGTCCTGGGAAAGATGGTGGCTTCTTACGAAGCAATCCCATTCGGCAGATTCCACGCACGAACTTTTCAGTGGGATCTGCTGGACAAATGGTCCGGATCGCATCTGCAGATGCAGCAGCGGATAACCTTATCGCCACGGACAAGGGTGTCTCTTCTGTGGTGGTTGCAGAGTGCTCATCTGTTAGAAGGCCGCCGATTCGGCATACAGGACTGGGTCCTGGTGACCACGGATGCCAGTCTGAGAGGCTGGGGAGCGGTCACACAGGGAAGAAACTTCCAGGGAGTATGGTCAAGCCTGGAGATGTCTCTTCACATAAATATACTGGAGCTAAGAGCGATTTACAATGCTCTAAGCCTGGCAAAACCCCTGCTTCAGGGTCAGCCGGTGTTGATCCAGTCGGACAACATCACGGCAGTCGCCCACGTAAACAGGCAGGGCGGCACAAGAAGCAGGAGAGCAATGGCAGAAGCTGCAAGGATTCTTCACTGGGCGGAAGATCATGTGATAGCACTGTCAGCAGTGTTCATTCCGGGAGTGGACAACTGGGAAGCAGACTTCCTCAGCAGACACGATCTACACCCGGGAGAGTGGGGACTTCATCCAGAAGTCTTCCACATGATTGTGAACCGTTGGGAAAAACCAAAGGTGGATATGATGGCGTCTCGCCTCAACAAAAAACTGGACAGGTATTGCGCCAGGTCAAGAGACCCTCAGGCAATAGCTGTGGACGCTCTGGTAACACCGTGGGTGTTCCAGTCAGTGTATGTGTTTCCTCCTCTGCCTCTCATACCCAAAGTACTGAGAATTATACGGCAAAGGGGAGTAAGAACGATACTCGTGGCTCCGGATTGGCCAAGAAGAACTTGGTACCCGGAACTTCAGGAGATGCTCACGGAAAATCCGTGGCCTCTACCTCTAAGACGGGACCTGATTGAGCAGGGACCGTGTCTATTCCAAGACTTACCGCGGCTGCGTTTGACGGCGTGGCGGTTGAACGCCGAATTCTAAGGGAAAAAGGCATTCCGGAAGAGGTCATTCCTACACTGGTTAAAGCCAGGAAGGAGGTGACTGCACAACATTATCACCGCATTTGGAGAAAATATGTTGCGTGGTGCGAGGCCAGGAAGGCCCCCACGGAGGAATTTCAATTGGGTCGATTCCTACATTTCCTGCAAACAGGATTGTCTATGGGCCTCAAGTTGGGGTCCATTAAGGTTCAAATTTCGGCCCTGTCGATTTTCTTCCAGAAAGAATTGGCTTCAGTTCCTGAAGTCCAGACTTTTGTAAAAGGAGTACTACATATACAGCCCCCGGTTGTGCCCCCAGTGGCTCCGTGGGACCTTAATGTAGTTTTGGATTTTCTCAAATCCCATTGGTTTGAGCCACTCAAATCGGCGGATTTGAAATATCTTACATGGAAAGTAACCATGCTACTGGCCCTGGCTTCAGCCAGGAGAGTGTCAGAATTGGCGGCTTTATCGTATAAAAGCCCATATCTGATTTTCCATTCGGACAGGGCAGAACTGCGGACGCGTCCTCATTTTCTGCCTAAGGTGGTGTCAGCGTTTCACCTGAACCAGCCTATTGTGGTGCCTGCGGCTACTAGCGATTTGGAGGATTCCAAGTTGCTGGACGTTGTCAGGGCATTGAAAATATATATTTCAAGGACGGCTGGAGTCAGAAAATCTGACTCGCTGTTTATACTGTATGCACCCAACAAGCTGGGTGCTCCTGCTTCTAAGCAGACGATTGCTCGTTGGATTTGTAGCACAATTCAACTTGCACATTCTGTGGCAGGCCTGCCACAGCCTAAATCTGTCAAGGCCCATTCCACAAGGAAGGTGGGCTCATCCTGGGCGGCTGCCCGAGGGGTCTCGGCATTACAACTCTGCCGAGCAGCTACGTGGTCGGGGGAGAACACGTTTGTAAAATTCTACAAATTTGATACCCTGGCTAAAGAGGACCTGGAGTTCTCTCATTCGGTGCTGCAGAGTCATCCGCACTCTCCCGCCCGTTTGGGAGCTTTGGTATAATCCCCATGGTCCTGACGGAGTCCCCAGCATCCACTAGGACGTTAGAGAAAATAAGATTTTACTTACCGATAAATCTATTTCTCGTAGTCCGTAGTGGATGCTGGGCGCCCATCCCAAGTGCGGATTGTCTGCAATACTTGTACATAGTTATTGTTACAAAAAAATCGGGTTGTTCTTGTTGTGAGCCGTCTGTTCAGAGGCTCCTACGTTGTCATACTGTTAACTGGGTTCAGATCACAAGTTGTACGGTGTGATTGGTGTGGCTGGTATGAGTCTTACCCGGGATTCAAAATCCTTCCTTATTGTGTACGCTCGTCCGGGCACAGTATCCTAACTGAGGCTTGGAGGAGGGTCATAGGGGGAGGAGCCAGTGCACACCACCTGATCCTAAAGCTTTATTTTTGTGCCCTGTCTCCTGCGGAGCCGCTAATCCCCATGGTCCTGACGGAGTCCCCAGCATCCACTACGGACTACGAGAAATAGATTTATCGGTAAGTAAAATCTTATTTTTATTTATGCTGACCTTTTGACCCTGTCGACCCTTTGACTGTCGGACATTTGACCCTGTTGGATGTTTGACTGTAGACCATTTGACCCTGTCACGCTTTTGACCCTGTCAACCTTTTGACTGTTGACCATATGGTGTCAACCTAATGACTGTCTATGTTTTAACTGTCTAACTTATATACCACACCCACTTCTCCATTCTTTTCACTGCTTTATGAATAGACCTTTAATTCTCAACAGTGTATTAAAAAGCAATGAATGAGTAATGCAGTGCGCGACAAAGCTGGGTGACTGCAAAAAGGGGCGGGGCCTCATGAATAGGGTGTGTGGGCTCGCAGGTAGGGGCGGGGCCTCTTGGCCCATGCCTCCGTTTTGTCGCTCCAGGTGTCCCAAGGGTTGCAGGCTGCACCCGGGGACTAGTGTGTGTGTATAATGTCAAAGTACAGCACTCGGCTCCTGTCAATGAAGAGGAGCTGGCACTTTGGTTGTGACCCCCGTTGTGATGCCACTGCATGTAGGTGTAGTTTTCTTTGTAAAAAACTAGACATACAGTACCATAAGCATACCTCCTAACTGTCCCATTATTCGCAGGACAGTCCCGTTTTTTTGGGACTGTCCCGCTGTCCCATCCGAGGGCCGCAGTGTTTCGCGGTGGGGGGCAGTTAAAAGGCTCCTGTCAGTGACTGCTCTGCCTAGCAGCGGTGAATAGACGCTGTGCCCCGATTCACAAGAGTCAGAGGGACTGGGGGCATGCCAGCAGAGCGCTGGCCATGCCCCCAGAGTGACTGAAAATGGGGGCGTGGCTCGCTATCGGGGCACTCCCGTGAAACCATGCCCCTTTTCTATAGACCACACACCCTTTTTGGGAGGTATGCTATAAGAAAATGTAAATTTATAAATTCAATTGCCTGTAACAGATGATCTAAGCTTTAAATTCTGCTTACAATCAGCATGGGGTAAGAGTTGGGGATTTCAACATTTTGGTTTTATCATTTCAAAGTAGAATAAGAAGGTTAAAAATCTTTAAACTATAAAACAGGGGTGGGGAACCTCAGGCCCGCGGGGCGTATAAGGCCCGCAAAGCCACTTGATCCGGCCAGGCTCACGTAACCGAGGGAGATGCTGGGCGTCCGCTGAGATTTTTATTACCAGCAGGCGCCCGGCTCCTTCCCCTCAGCAGCAGCCGGAGGCAGGAGCTCACTCCTGAGCTCCGGCTTCCGGCTCAGGCAGTGTACGTGTGCGGCTGTGTAGCATTATGGGAGAGACGTCATGACGTCTTCCCCACAGTTCCGAAAAGCAGGCGGCCAGGCGGAGGGCAGCGGTCCAGAAGCAGAAGCGGGGCTGGTGAGTTTTTTTTTTTTCTTTAATGTGTGTGCGTAAGCAGTGCTACTAAGGGGCATATCTAATGGGGCATAACAACTGACTGGGGGCATATCTAATGGAGCATAACAACTGACTGGGGCATACCTAATGGAGCATAACAACTGACTGGGGCATATCTAATGGGGCATAACAACTGACTGGGGGCATATCTAATGGAGCATAACAACTGACTGGGGCATATCTAATGGGGCATAATAACTGACTGGGGGCATATCTAATGAGGCATAACAACTAACTGGGGGCATATCTAATGGGGCATAATAACTGACTGGGGGCATATGTACTGGGGGCATAACTACTGACTGGGGCAAAATTACTGACTTGGGGCATAACTACTGATTTGAAGCATAACTACTGGGGACAGACTAATTTTTAAGTTGATAATTTTTGTACGGCCCCCGAAGGATTTTTTAAATATCCAAATGTCCCTTGGTAGAAAAAAGGTTCCCCACCCCTGCTATAAAGGAAGGGGGATACTTCTCATGTGTGAATGTAGAAAAAAAATCCTCTAAGAGCATATTTTAGCCATAAATTATTTCTGCATTGTTCCCTGGCTTCCTGTGCAACATGCTTTAAAGGAGGTAAGCTAGTTTACCGTTTTACATATGGAATAAAATATATACTATTCCAACTACTTCCTCTTTGGTAATGAATGCATTTTATTGCAGAAACAAAAAGTCTTTCTTCCTTCAAACCTACATTTAGGGCAGTAGTTCCCAAACTTTTTTGAATCACGGCGCCCTAGAGTATCAGAATTGTTTTAAGCCTTGACCAGAATTGTTTTAAGTAAATTGTGTTTTTATGCTATCCTTAGGTTGAATTGTGTGGCGAGGGGTAAGATTTGCTTATGTTAGTCCACATATTTTAGGACTGACAGCCACCAGCACTAGTTTTGCCTATAACATTGACCATAAATAATTTGAATTGGTCCTGGACCACCAATCCAAGGCACCTCAAGTGTCCCGAAGCACTACGGCACACACTTTGAGAACCACTGATTTAGGGGGGTGATTCAGACCTGATCGTAGATGTGCGAGAAAACGCACATCTACGATCATTTACTCTGCCATGCGGGAGGACGCCCAGCACAGGCCAAGTCCACCCCGCATGCCTGATCCAGCCCCGCCCCCCTTTCCCCGCAGACATGCGAAAGCATCGCACAGCAGCGATGCTTTTGCATGTTCAAGTAGCCCGACAGACGCCTACCCGCCATGTTTCGGGTCGCATCGGCTGCATGTGACATCACACAGCCGTCGCGACCCGTCCCAGCAATGGTCTGGACATGTCTGCGTTGTCCGGACTGCACCACACCCAATGCTGCTGACACACATCCTCTTGTTGCCCCGCGACCGCCACTGCTTGTCAATCAGGCAGAGGTGAACGCACAAGTGAGATGCCGTCAAATCCCACTTGTGTGCACGTACAGTGTGGCTTCTGCGAGTGTGCACACTTCACTGGGCATCAGACTGCGAACACAGCGTTCCAGTTTGAATTAGGCCCTTAGTCCTGATCCTAAAAAAAATGCTGTTTTCTCAGCAATGCATAGAATGTCATATTGTGGTACAAAGGGGGTAATTCCAAGTTGATCACAGCAGGATTTTTTTTAGCAGTTGGGCAAAACCATGTGCATTGCAGGGGAGGCAGATATAACATGTGCAGATAGAATTAGATTTGGGTGGGTTGTTTTATTTCTGTGCAGGGTAAATACTGGCTGCTTTATTTTTACACTGCAAATTAGATTGCAGATTGAACACACCACACCCAAATCTAACTCTCTCTGCACATGTTATATCTGTCCCCTTGCAGTGCACATGGTTTTGCCCAACTGCTAAAAAAAATCCTGCTGCGATCAACTTGGAATTACCCCCAATAATGTCTTCACCACAGGATGTCACAAGTCATTACTTAGAATCATAATGTGAGAAGACACTTATTATATATTAACAGCACACAGATAAAATCATTCTTATTGACTGATAGGAAATCTTTATATTTGGTCGAAGTTACAGTACTTAGCAATGAGCACTTTTCTCAGACTTGAAGTCTTGTGTCTCCCAGATACAGTACAGGGGGCCTAATTCAGACCTGATCGCAGCAGCAAATTTGTTAGCAGTTGGGCAAAACCAGGGGGGTCATTCCGAGATAAACGTAGCTGTGCTAAATTTAGCACAGCAACGATCATTCACACTGACATGCGGGGGGACACCCAGCACAGGGCTATCCCGCCCCGCATGGCAGCGGCGATGCCTTTGCACTTCAAGAGTAGCTCCCGACCAGCGCAGCTTTAGCGTGCTGGCCGGGAGCTACTCATCGCTCCCCGGCCTGCAGCGGCTGCATGTGATGTCACTCAGCCGCTGCGGCCCGCCCCCCGTTCGGTCCAGCCATGCCTACGTTGGCCGGACCGCACCCACGAAACGGTGGCCAACCCGCCCCCCCTGCTCAGCGACCGCCTCTGCCTGTCAATCAGGCAGAGGCGATCGTAGCGGCCCGATAGCCTTTGGCCGTCTGGCATGCGCAGTTCTGACCCGATCGCACTGCTGCGATAAACTGCAGCGTGCGATCGGGTCAGAATGAAACCCCATGTGTACTGCAGGTGTCGCAGATATAACATGTGCAGAGAGAGTTAGATTTGGGTGGGGTGTGTTCAAACTGAAATCTAAATTGTAGTGTAAAAATAAAGCAGCCAGTATTTACCCTTCACAGAAACAATATAATCCACCCAAATCTAAATCTCTCTGCACATGTTACATCTGCCCCCCTGCAGTGCACACTGCGGGTAATTCAGATCTGATCGCTGCTGTGCAATCAGATCTGGACTGCACATCCGTGTGAACCGCAATGCGCCAATGTGTCACACAACAGCACCGGGCATCGGTGCCTAGCGACGGGATGGTGCGAAAAATCCGAACGCACAGGCATTCGCAAGAAGATTGTCAGGAAGAGGCCGTTTGAGGGTGGCAACTGACCATTTTCTAGGAGTGTCCGGAAAAACGCAGGCGGATATCAGGCGTTTTGAGGGAGGGTGACTGACGTCAGCTCCAGCCCCGATCAGGTGGATACAATCGCAGAGGCTGAGTAAGTCCTGGGCTGCGCAGAGACTGCACAAACTGATGTTTGTGCAGCTCTGCTAATGAAGCAATCACACACTTGCACAGTGTTTTCCCCCTCCCCCTGTAGGCGGCGACTATCTGATCGCAAGGCAGCAAAAAACGCAGCCCAGTGATCAGATCTGAATTAGGCCCATGGTTTTGCCCATTTGCTAACAAATTTGCTGCTGCAATCAGTTCTGAATTAGGCCCAGTATCCAGTAAAAAAAATACAACTTTCTGGTCTGTTAGCAAATTATATTAAACACAATAGTAGCCAGAACCAGGGGTTAAAGTGAGCCAAAACGGGGAGGAACTGCGTTCTATCAGTTCCATTTGGAGATGGAACTAGTTCTGCCTCCTCCGGCCCACCTAACCCAGAATGTCTGCACAGGAAGATGCCGGCGCCCTCTGAGATTTTGTTACCAGCCGGTGCCCGGCTCCTCCCCACAGAGGCAGACAGAAGTAGGAGCTCAATCTTGAGCTCCGGCTTCAAGCTCTTGCAGTGTGCAGGCAGGCAGCCAGACTGAAGGCAGCTGTCGGCTGCGGGATTTGGGCTTAAGCAGCGCCGGCGCCACCATTAGGCAGCTTTAGGCAGCTGCCTATGGGCGGCGGCACTTGAAGGGCGGCGCTGAGTTCAGCAAAAAAAAAGGAAGTGACTTCTCTGCCTGACCTTCCCCTCTTGTGTCGCTCACTCACTCCTCTCTCCTCCCCCCCCCCCCCCCCGACCTGATGACCGTGATGATCTGCTCCCTCCGCCGGCGCCGGGTCCGCAAACCAGGTAAGGAGGCAGGAGGCAACAAAGCTGCCGTAGCCTGTGGAGGAGGCGGGAGGCGAGGTCACGTCACCTGATGCGAAGATGGCCTCTCCCCTCCACACCGCGCAACTCATCCTCATCCTGCCGAGAGGTGAGTAGCAGGGAAGGGACGTGCAGCAGGCGCCGCGCCGTACATTGCTCCCTGGCAGCGGCGTCCGGCATCTGCTCTCCCTGGCCTGCACCTCTGAGCTCCGTGCATACGGGATTGAGCCACATCCTCCCTGACATTTTGCCCCTCCCACCGCTGCTGTGGATACGCAGGGGGGCTATCCCAAATGCTGGGATCCCAAACTGACACGACCCTAGAGAAGTAAGCCACAGGGGATGGGGGGTGGGAGGGAGGGGAGAGGTTAGGTGTAGTCTTGTGGGGGAGGGTTAGGGTTAAGCTGCGGGTAGGGGGAGGGACAGGGTTAGGCTGGGGGAGAACTGAAGTAGGGCTAGATTTAACATTTAAGCTGCAGGAAGGGGGTGGTTAGGGTTAGTTACCACCAGCGAGGGTTAGGATTAAGCTGAAGGGGGGAAGGGGGGTCAGGCTGCGGGAAAGGTGTGTCAGGGTTTGGGGGATGGGGGGGTTAGGGATCAGGGTTAGCTCATACCGTGTGCTATAATGTGATTTTCGGCTCATACCGTGTGCTATAATGTGATTTTCGGCTCTTAATTAATTAATAAGAGATTTTAATCTCTTGGATGTCGCTGTCTGTATTTTGTCATCCTAAGCGCCAAGATATCATATGTATTCCATATATATTTTATATATATAATTTTGGATGTTGATTGGGCCGGTGCCCCCAGTGCGGAGGATAGTATATAGAATTGATACTGCGGCACTCAGAGTCGTTTAAAAAGAGCAAAGTGTTGTAAAAAAAGTGTACATCACATAGATCAATGTTTCGGGGTGCCTAACCCCTTTGTCAAGGTGTGACAATGGGGTTAGGCACCCTGAAATGTTGGACTATGTGATGTAAATTTTTTTGACTACACTTTGCTCTTTTTAAACGACTCTGAGTGCCGCAGTATTAAATAAATATATAGTGCCTGAAGTGGGCTTGTGTACAATGGTTTGGTATACCGGCACTTCGAGTACTGTCCCCACTTCGAGTACTGTCCCCCACCGGTCCGCCGCCACATCAAGCTGATTTCAGCGCTACTATTTCAAATCTGCTGAGGACCGGCAGCCAATCAGGAGCGGCTGCTCCTTATTGGCTGCCGGTCCACAGCAGATTTGAAAAAGTACAGTGCGGCTGCAAGGTTCGGCTCCTGCATGCGGCATGATTATGCCAAGGCTCCGGCTCCCGCCCTCCTGACAGCTCGGCTGCCCAGCTCCGGCTTTCTCCTGATAACTTGGGTGGCCAGCTCCCACTCCACAGCATAGCTGCCCAGCTCCTGCTCCCGTATGCTGATACCCCGGCTACCTGGCAAATGGTGAGCAGAGGGGAACTGATGGAGGAGAGTGTCAGGGTGGGGACACTGTGTGTGTGTGTGTAAATGTGGTTGTGTGTGTGTGTATATATATATATATATATGTGGCTGTGAGTATGTGGCTATGTGTGTGGCATAATGTGAATTTCGGCTCATTCCACGTGGCATAATGTGAATTTCGGCTCATACCGTGTGCTATGATGTGAATTTCGGCTTATACTGTGTGCTCTAATGTGAATTTCGGCTCATACCGTGTGCTCTAATGTGAATTTCGGCTCATACCGTGTGCTATAATGTGAATTTTGTCTCATACCGTGTGCTATAATGTGAATTTTGTCTCATACCGTGTGCTATAATGTGAATTTCGGCTCATACCGTGTGCTTTAATGTGAATTTCGGCTCATACCGTGTGCTATAATGTGATTTTTGGCTCATACCGTGTGCTATAATGTGATTTTTGGCTCATACCGTGTGGTATAATGTGAATTTCGGCACATACCGTGTGCTATAATGTGAAGTTCGTCTCATACCGTGTGCTATAATGTAAATTTTGGCTCATACCGTGTGCTATAATGTGATTTTCGGCTCATACCGTGTGCTA
Source organism: Pseudophryne corroboree (assembly GCF_028390025.1). Classification (NCBI taxonomy): domain Eukaryota; kingdom Metazoa; phylum Chordata; class Amphibia; order Anura; family Myobatrachidae; genus Pseudophryne; species Pseudophryne corroboree. Next base: position 373,335,568 of record NC_086448.1, on the reverse strand, counting down.
TAATGTGATTTTCGGCTCATACCGTGTGCTATAATGTGATTTTCAGCTCATACTGTGTGGTATAATGTGAAAGGGGCACCAGTACTAGAAAGTATAAGGGGTCCTAGTATTGTGGTGCAAAATGTGTATAAGGGGTGGTAAACTACACTGAAGGGCTTTTAAGTGGCCACGCACCCTTTTTTGGAGCGGCACGCGCATAATTACAACCTTCACTTTTCCATACCCCTACTTCAAAAATTCCCACTTCGCCCACTTCACACCACACCTCTCCCTAATAATAACCCCTAATCTGAACACTTTCACCCTAACTGCTAAAACAACACAGATATCTTATCCCTAAATTTTACTTGAGGGCTCGGTATTTTGCAGGGGGGGGGGGGGGCTGACTATTTGCCTAGGGTGCTGAGAAACCTTGCACCGGCCCTGGGCTTAAGGTAAGTATTGTGTGTTTTTTTTTGGTGTGTGTGTGAGCGGCACTACTACAGGGGACATAACTAATGGGGCATAACTACTGGGGGCAATACTACATGGGGGTATTACTACTAGGGGCGATACTGCTGGGGGCAATACTACATGGGGGCATAACTATGGAGCAATACTACGGGGGGCATAACTGCTGGGGGCAATACTACAGGGGGGCAATACTACTGAGACATAACTACTGAGGGAAATACTACATGGGGGCAATATCACTGGGGGCAATACTACATAGGGCATAACTACACAGGGGCAATACTACAGAGGGCACTACTACACGGAGCATTGCAACTGAGGGCAATACTACACAGGAGCATTACTACTGGGGGCAATATACACAGGGGCCTTACCGCTGGGGGCACTACTGAGGGCATTGTATAGGGAGTACATCATAAAGGGCATCACTCCTGGGTACATAAGGGGCACTACCACTGCAGTGGGCTTTGCATAAGGTGCACTACTACTGTAAGCATTGTAAAAGGGGCAATATTGCTGTGGGCATTATGTGTAATAGGGGTGCTACTACTGTGGGTTTTGTGTATAAGCATCACTAATGTGTGTCAACATGAATAAGGGACACTACAATGTGGTGTAATGTGAATAAGATTGTGCTACTGTGCAGCATAATTTGAATTGGGGATACTATTGTGTGACCACACCCCTTTGTTTTTGTGAGACCACACCCCTTCAGAGCAATAGAGAAAAATGTCAATGTGAGGATTATTGATAATTTTAATAAATATACAATTAAAGGTTATATTTTAATTGCAATTTGGGAAAATGTGCACCCAATAAAAATCCAATCTTTTCTTTTTTCTTCTAAATTTATCTTTTTAAGACCATGACCCTTTTTATTTGCAGCACACGCAATCCCTTAATTATGTATGTGCTGGGGGCGAGTGTGTGTAGGGGGGTAAGTTCCATTACCTCTCTAGGACCACTTTAAGCACCTCCGCTTCCCCTAAGCTTAGGCCATAATCCCTTTTTATAATTGGTTTGTTACAGGCCAGTGTTGGGAGTGGTGTTTCAATTGCAGGTTTCTTTCCCATTTCCAGTGAAATATCACCACAATAGGAATGACCAAAAAAAGTAGTAGAGATAAGCGGTTCGGTTTTGTTCAATAACAAACACACAAGAACAGCTCGGGTTACTTTGGGTCTGATTTTGGATCTAAAAAACGAATCTTGCATGTTCTTGTCTCCCTTATGATTTAAGGTGCCTTGTCACACTAGAAAACACTGGAAATTGATGTCATTGATGTTAATAACAACAACAACAGGTCCTAAAATTTACATGGTTTTAGCTGTTTTTATAAATTTTATATAAATCAAAGCCAAAACTTAAAACAGAACAGAAATACTTGAGGGTGGTTTTACCAAAACCAAACCAAAACACGGGGGTCCGCGCACATCTCTAGAAAATGGGACCGATTTATCATTGGTGTTAGTGGGGGCCCCGAAAAGAAAAATTCCTTATTGCATTAAAATGCTCCAATAAGAAATTACCATCATGGTTACTTATCAAACTTCTGCTGCTAGAAGTTCAGATAAAAGGCCATACTTGCAAATAGTAAATAGCAAAGTGACAGCTTATGGTCACACTAGGGCAGAGGGTATTTCACTTAGGGGTGTTCCATATTGTCCTTAGAAATCATTAGTTGCTCCCAACTGCCCTCCTGTCCCTGAAAACCACTCTTGCACTGCAGTGTGTACCAGTGGTAAGTGGCACCCCTCACAACAGTCCAAGAAGTTTAGACAAAAGTTCTGGCTATTGGGAATGTCCTGACATATGTTAGAAAAATGACAGGAGCTGATTTGTTGGTAGTTTATCTCTCTCCACTTTATGACTCTCCAAGGATTAGTACATCTGCCCCTTAATCAGTAAACTTATGCTGTATATTATTTTGTATAGCTCTGACTGAGCTTATTTGCATCGCTTATGTGCTGCTTTTGCCCTTCTAGAGCAGTCGCTACCTTGGAAGACCTTGATAATTCTCACTTTTACATACACCTTTGGCACAATGCTCTATTGCCTTTAAAAAGGAGACAGACCTTTTCCTTCAGCATAGAACTGTGTGCTGCAGCAGATCACCATATAATCTGCTATAGGAATGTAAACAATGATAAAAGTGACTAGTAGGATAAAATGGTAATAACGCCAAGGTTAAGGAACAAGCCTGGAAACTACTGTTTAACCTGCTAGAAGGGTCAGCCAATGACCACATTCCGTGAACTATTTGTTGAAAAGTTGCTATTAGAAACTAACTAACAGTAGCTGCTAGTTTTGTTAACCAGATCAGTACTGTATGAAATTATAAACTCTAGACATTGAATTCATTCTAGATACAGTTATGAACAGGTGTGGTATAGAAGATATACAATCATTAGGTCGACCCCATATGGTCGACAGACAAAAGGTCAACATATGAAAGGACGTCACTGGAAAAGGTCGACAGGGTCAAAAGGTCGACATGACAGTGGTTGACTTTTTTTTGCATTTTTGGGGTTAGTGTGGTTAGTTTTTTTTATCTGGCACCACCATTTGTAGAAAAGCATCCCCTCACAGGCTCGCTTAGTTCCCCATGCTTCGGGCACAATGTCTTGTGCCTGGCTCTCCTCCCTGCTGCTACTGGATCCCTTCCGGCTGTCTATGTAGGGTGCGAACAGCTCTCCTTCCTACTGCCACGGGATCCCCGCCGGCCATCCATGTGGGGTGCTCCCACTCTCCTTCCTTCCGCTGCTGGATCCCCGCCGGGCATCCAGATGGGGTGCACCTGGCTCTTCTCCCTCTGCCGCTGGATCCCTGCCAGGCATCCATGTGGGATGCGTCCGGCTCTCCTCCCTTAAGCCGCTGTATCCCCGCTGGGCATCCACATGTGAGCATAAAACCCTTTGCAACGAGCATTAGACCCCTGGCAATGAGCAGGTCATTTTAAAATAATTAGAGGCCTTTCTGTGGGGCATAATTTCAAATTGACATTATTGTGTGTGGAGCATATAATGGTGTCAGGGGCATAACTGTATGTGGCATAATGTGGAATGGGCATTATGGTGTGTGGAATAATGTGTAATGGGCATTACAGTGTGTGGCATAACGTGTAATGAGCATTGTGGTGTGTGGCATGATTTGTAATGGGAATTATGGTGAGTGGCATAATGTGTAAGGGCATTACCATAAGAAGCAAAAATGACAAATAATGTAAGGGGCATGAATCATTTTTTTTTATCATTTGTTTTTGTTTTTCCTGTCTGTTTTTGCCCAGTTTTGTTCTATTACTGTTGTTCTAATTATAAAGCGCAACAAAATATACTGCGCTATATAAGAAACTGTTAATAAATGAATACATAATACTATTTAATTTGAATTGGTACTATTCTGTGGCCAGATGAGAGGGGCCCACCTTTCCTGTCAAAGTTACATATACGTAGGGGTCCGTTCAAACTTTTTCCCTTGGGCCTGCAATATATCTAGATATTCCCCTGGACTTGCTCATTGTAGTGTTGTATGAAATGAACTGGAGGGCATTTTTCAATATTATATAATATGAACTGGGGCACTGTAACGAGGCACAATATGAACGGGGAGCACTATATATCATAATGTGTGGCATAATATGTACTGGCAGCTCTGAAATGTGACATAGGGTGAACTTAAGCACTACTGCAATTCATTAAAGAAACTAGGGCACTACTATGCGGCATAACATTAAATAAGGCTCTGCTATGGTTCAGAAAATGAACTAGGGCACTATTTTAGGGCATAAAACTAAAAACTGCTGCAGAGACGTGTCTCTCTAGAAGCATTAGGATGAGGGCCCCTTCAAAATGTTGCTATGGGGCCCACAAAATTCTGGCTGCGCCCCGATCACCAGTGTTTGCAGACTGTAGATTAAACCTATTATCTTCTATACAGAGGAGTAGCTAGGTGCCACGACGCCTGGAGCAAGGGTATTTTTTGGTGCCAACTCCCCTAAACTGAACTGGGAGTGTAGCCAATATGTGGTGGCATGTTACATTTAAAAAGAAACAATATATAAAATTTCTAAATTGGTGACAGGGCCTTTTCTAGACTTTGTGGAGCTCAGGGCGAAAGTTTCCTTTGGGTGCCCCCCATCTTTAAAATAGGGCCAGTACACACTGAAGGCACATAACAAAAAAATATAGGAGTGCAGCTTTATTGGGAAGGGGCATGGCCACAGAATATACCAATTCACATTACACCGCACAGTAGTGTCCGTTATTCACATTACACTGCACACTAGTGTCCATTATTCACATTACACCACACCGTAGTTATGGTTATCCCCTTGTACACATTATGTCACACAGAAAAGCCCCTTATACACATTATGCCACACAGTAGAGCCCCTTATACATGTAACACTATGGTAGAACCCATTATAAATGTGACACAACAGTAGAGCCACTATGGAAGTTGCTATATTTAACTTTTTACTTGTTTAATTCAAATAAATAAAAAACACTATATATGCCCTGACTGAGCTAACCTCACAACCCCCAATCCTCAATGTAAATAATGCCCCAAAACTGGCCCCCCCAGATCTAATAATCTCCAAATGCCTCAAAAATAATGCCCCAAATGTGACCCCCCACAGACCTGAAACCCCCCAAACTCTCGTTGAAAACAATGCCACAAACTGCCCCCCTGACTTGATAATTCCCCAAATGCCTCAATGACAATAATACCCTAGAACTGCCACCCAGACCACATAATCCCATTATGACTCAATGAAATTTGGCCCAAAATTGCCTGATGGGTAGATAGAGATGTGCAATAGCAGCCTGAGGGGCATAGAGAGCTGTGCCACAGCAGCCTGAGGGGCAGAGAGAGCTGCACTGCAGCAGTCTAAGGGGTAGAGAGAGGTACTGTAGCTTCTAATGCATAAAACGGTGCTGCTGGGGCAGGAGAAGGGCTGCAGCAGTCAGGGCAGAGAGATGTACTGCAGCAGTTGGGACAGAGAGAGGTGCTGCAGCAGCCAGGGCAAAGAGAGGTACTGCAGCAGATGGGTAAGAGAGAGGTGCTGCAGCATCTAGGGCAGAGAGTAGTACTGCAGCAGCAGCTGGGGCAGAGAGAAGTGCTGCTGCAGAGAGAGGTGCTGCAGCAGCTAGGGCAGAAAGAGTTGCTGCAGAAACTGGGGCAGATGGAGGTTCTACAGCACCCAGGGCAGAAAGAGGTGCTGCTGCAGAGAAAGGTGCTGCAGCAGCTAGGCAGAGAGATACTACAGCTGGGTTAGACTGAGAGATGTGATGCAGTAGTGGGGGCAGAGTGGTGCTGCAGGACAGAATTAACCCTCCTGCACAGCTATAAGCAGACAGTGAAACATATAAAGAGAGCGAGCAGAGCTCCAACATGTGCCAGCTGTCAGTGTCTCCTGCTGTTGCCTCTGGCCTGCCCTGTTTCCTACCTAGACTCTGAGTTAGTGTGCAGCTCCTCCTCTACCTGTTCTGCAGCTGCCTGTACATTGGCCCGCGGGAAGGAAGGGGCAGAGCCGGTCCTAGCCAATTTGATGCCATAGGCAAAATTTTTGCTGGTGCCTCCTAGCACCACTGCTAGTTCTGCATCTGACCCATCAACACTCAGGCAGTGGGGCCCACCGGGGGGTTAACCTGTGCTCCTGTGGGCCAGTTCAACCCTGCATAATGCTCCACATTAGTACAGTAATGTCCAGTATATCCCATAATACACATAATTCCACACAGTAATGCACCTTACACATATGCCCCACATTAGTAATGCCCATAATACACCAAATTCCACACAATAATGCACCTTACACATATGAACCACATTAGTAATGCCCATAAATCACATAATTCCACACAGCAATTCACCTTACACATATGCCCTACATTAGTAATGCTAGTAGCTTTTTTTTAATAAAACTTACTTTTGCTTGCTGGTGTGCTTGCAGTCACTGTGGGCGCCCATGCAGCTCCCTAGATCCGTGACTGCGTTTTGTGAGATGGGGTGGCAGAATGGGTGAGTGCTTGCGTTCGCATCCGTTAAAGGGGCACTCGTACAAGGGATGTGACCTCACTGGGTATGCTGTCCTTTACAAGCATCATCCTTTATTTTAGCTTACTGGTTGGACACAGATGGCAGCAAAGTCCAGATACTGCCATACTTGCTGGTTATACAAAAAGACCAGTATCAAACATGTAGCAACTGTCCATTCTCTTCATTGTTCAGTGTGTTTGCTGGTGTCTGTTACTCCCGGCAACTGCATGCTTTTTATTTTATACTGCAGGAGCAATATGCTCTGCTCTCCAGTCTGGCGCATCTGAAAGTCATGCTGCACTGACGCTTTATGTAGAAATAGCGCAACGCAATTTACTGACCATGTTACAGTGCTGGATGTCAGGGGAATTTTACTGCATGGACTGACTGAAAAATAAAGTGTGGGGAGATCACTGCCCATGTTATATCCCTGCAGATACATGGGGTTTGCACAGGGATAAGGGACACAGGTTAGCAGGGTCCCCCTCCCCCTTGTGCACAAGCAGTATAGGTGATGTCAGATTTATGTGGAGCAGTCTTCCAAAATACACGTGGTATCATAAGGAGCCATCCAGTAATAACCTTATATAGTCAGTGAAAATATCACAGGTCCAGGAATTGCAGTTACTGGGCTTCTGCTGTCTGATATCTCACAAGTCAGGGGCATTCAAGCATGTCAAAGGGAGTTCAAGGGACTGTCTGCATTCTATTTGACAAATGTAAACAGTAGTGTATACAAGTACTGATTGAATCCATTTAGAAAGTAACAGATAGTTTGCAGACTGTCCCTCCCAGTATGAGATACTGCAGGGACATGCTTGGATGCCCCTAGACATTCTTCGATGCCCTAGGTAAATGCCTAGCCTGCCTATAGCTAAGGCCGGCTCTGGGAATAGGGCAGCAGTGCGCCCTCTAACTTTTACGGTGCCCGGAGCTTGTGCTCCACTGGAGCCACCCTCACTATGCCCCTGCTTCTATATTGGGGTCCCTGTTCCAGTTTTGGAGTTAAAACACATATCAGGTCATTGATGGGCAACTCATTGCCTATGTGTAAAAGGCTAGCTGAGCTGAGGTGGGTGTACTCACGTCAGTGAGGTACCTACCAGATTTCCTGAATGATGAAGCTGATATGTATGGTATGCAATATTTTGGATCGCATTTGACCCTACACACATTCATAAAATGTATGGCTAAAATGTAGTACTTATTATTACTTCAATATTTTATTTATATGCTGTCTACAGTGCCATACAGAGATTAAACAACACAGTTATACATCAATATATGGCTTAATATAGGAGAACAATTAATATAATGATAAAACCCAAGGCAGGTTGGTATCTGGAGAAATGGAGAAAGTAGTGAAATGTAGAGTAGAGTGACTCACTATACCAGGCATTTCCAAACTGCGACCCTCCAGCTGTTGAGAAACTACACATCCCAGCATGCCCTGACACAGCTTTAGCATTCTCTGACAGCAAAACTGTGTCAGGGCATGCTGGGATATGTAGTTTCACAACAGCTGGAGGGCCGCAGTTTGGACATGCCTGCACTATACTGTATGCTAGTAAATGGAGACTGTGATAAGATGTACGGGTGTAATGGAGAAGGGGGTGAGAGGCGTAGGAAGTAAATCAGCACTCAGTGAACCTACTGTATACCCTACAAGTGGGTGGACAAATTGGATCAGAAACACTGTGTCAGGCGCATAGTGCTAGGAGGAATGATCCAGGGAAAAGTACCCTGCCCATGAGTCTACAATCTTCACTGTGCTATAATAATGAATTAGTTGTTGAATTTCGTGATCAAATGACAAATAATAAATACATTTCCTTGCAGCCTATCCATCTGTTTGATGAGTAGAATTGGAAACTTTGCCAAACTGTTAAGTGTTGACAAGTTGTCAATATAAAAACCATGTTGTGTACTTTTGTCAGTTTTTGCACTTTGTGTTACTGCAACTATGTATCTTAAAGAAAATGTATGCAGTAAGGAAGCAATTAAAATAAGACATCAAAACTATAGATTTCTGGGGATCCAGAATGCTATGTGCTCTCTTTGAATCATACCCTGCAAACCACACACCAAGAGAAACTTGAAGCGTAACAAAACAAATGTCTGGAGCAAGCATAGGGGGTAATTTAGACTGCATCGCTGCAGTGGCAGTGATCACAGTCTGAATTACTTTGTAGAGTGCGCACGGGCACCCCGGGAGCCCAGTGAGATGCTATCAGCATCTCACTGGTGTGATTGCCTCTGCCTGATTGAGAGGGCAGAGACCTTTGCGGGCGGAAGTGGGTGTGCCAACGGTGTTAGTAAGCCGTTGGTGGGGCGCAGTCCGGACAACGGAGGCATGTCCGGACCATAGGGGAGAGGGCAACCCGCGGCTGCTGCGTGGTCACATGCAGCCGCTGCGACCCAGGACGCAGCGGGGTAGCAGCTTGCCAGTGCACAGGAGCTGCGCTGGCAGGGAGCTACTTGTCAGGTACAAAAGCATCACCGTTGTGTGATGCTTTTTTACCTGTGCTGGGGGTGGGGGGTAGGGCCAGACATGTGGGACGGACTAGCCCTGTGCTGGAGGTCACCCCACATGTCTGAGAAACTGATCGTAGATGTGCTAAATTTAACACATCTACAATCAGATCTGAATGACCCCCTCTGTCTGCTCGTTTTGGAAGCAGAGTTCAGCCAGATGAGAGTGCTTGCTTTCCCCAGCACCACCTCTCCTGATGTTTGCTTATTCCTGCTTGAATTATATCCAGTAGTATAAAAGGATTTGGGGTCTATGTACTGTATGTGACGTAGCTGGAATCTCAGCGTTCAGGATCCTGGCAGTCAGAATCCTGGCACCAGAGTCCCGTCAGCTGTCAAAATTGCAAAACCTGAACGTAAGTATGCTGGGAGTGTTAGGGTTAGGTTCAGAGCCGGCCATAGGCATAGGCAAACTAGGCAATTGCCTAGGGCATTTGATATGCCTAGGGGCATCAGCAGCTTCTGCTGATTAAAATGATATGCGGCATGCCTATATTCTGTATGTAGCATTTCATATGCAGATACAGCCACAGTCTCACACAGTATATAGGCATGCCGCATATCAGTTTAATCAGCAGAAGCTGCTTGTGCATCCTAGCCACATAGCAATGCAAATAAGATGCATTTTCATAAAAAAGGTGTGCCCGACGTTAGCATTGATGCAAGACTTATGAGGACACATCTGTATCCAAGCAGAGGCAGAGGTCACAGTGTTAGTGGCAGTGTGAGTGCTGTGTGCATGTGAGTGGGTTGGTTGTGCAGTAGTGTTCGGAATATGTGTAAGGAGCATTATGTGTGTCATGTAAAAATGCATTAATAATGTGCAACAAATGTGTAAGGGGCACTATGTGTGTTGTTATGTGTATAGGGGCACTAATAATGTGCAGCAAATGTGTAGGAGGCACTATGTCATTATGTGTATAAGGGCATTAATAATGTGCGGCATATGTGTAAGGGACATTATGTGTAAAAGGGCATTAATAAAGGTTGTCATAATGTGTTAGGCGCATTATGTTTATAAGGACATTAATAAGGTGTCTCATATGTGTAAGGGGCATTACTGTGTGGATTAAGGTGTATAAATGCATTACTAATGTGTGGCATTATGTGTATAAGGTGCTCTATTATGTGGTGTTGCATATAGAAAGGGCACTACTGTGTCATCTAATGTGAATAAAGAGCAATAGAATGTGGTGTAATGTGAATAAGGAGCAATTCAGTGTGATGTAATGTGAATAAGGGGCTCTACTGTGAGGAGTAACGTTTATAAGGTAAAGTGATACTGCTGTGAGATGTAATATGAATTATGGACACTATCGCATGATCAAATGTGAATAAAGTTGCAGTACTGTGTGGCGTAATTGGAATTGGTGTTACTATTGTGTGGCCATGCCCCTTGCCAACAAAAACACACCCCTTTTTGGGCTGTGTGCCAAATGTGCAAACTGTTCCTATTTAAAATATAGGGGGTACAAACACCAAAATAAGGACTGCTATAGGTGAGGGGTGATGGTGCTGGGAAAGAGGTGCAAGGTCAGAGGCGGAACCAGCGGTGGTGCTAGGGGGCACCAGCCAAAATTTTGCCTAGGGCATCATATTGGTTAGGGCCGGCTCTGGTTAGGTTGCAGGGGTAGAGGTAGGGTTAGACTGTGCAGGTAGGGTGAGCCTGCGATGGGGGGTTAGAATGCGGCTGGAGAGGGGGGGGGGGGAGGATAGGTTTAGAAAAGGAAGGGCTAGGGTTAGGTTGCAGAGATGTAGGGTTACGGTTAGGTGGAGAGTTAGGTTTAGGGATACTTTGTTCATGCACCCCTGTCTGGATTTCAGGCTGTTGGGATGCCAGTGTCGGTATTCTTACCGCTTTCATCCTGACTGCTGGTATCCCTTGCCAAACCCCTATGTACTAAGCCTTGGAAAGAGATAAATTGCGCTGCGTGCTGAGCGGGGGAAGAGACGTGTGCTGAGCGGTCTGTGCTAGATCGCTCACCACACATCTCCCCCGTGTGTACGGCAGTGACGTGCGGTGGGGTGAGGCAGGTGAGGTAGAGCCTTTCCTGTCATACTAACGTTTGTGCCAGAGTTTTTAAAGTATATGAAAAATACAAAAAATATGTTTGAAATATCTTCTTTGCATTATTTTAATAATTTTTATAGCCAAAACTCTGGAGTAAAAAGTTTATGGCACGGTGGCCAGGACGGGCATGGAGTAGCACTCATATTGTGCAGCTCTCCAGCCACTTCATCCTCTAATTATATCCTGTACCCCCCTCTGGGTCCAACTTTACTGCCACCGACCTATGAGTGTCCCCTGCCTCCCCCAGGAGTAAATTTGTACCTGCTGCCGCTGTTATTGGAGGTCCGTGAGCTTTGGGAGCCGTCGGGCCCTGATCCGTCCCGGGAGCTGCTACCTCGTGCAGGGACCGGAAGTTCGGCTCTGCTCCTGTCTCGCTTGCCGCTCGCTGCGGCCGACTGAAGCACCGGGGAGAGAGAGTGCCGTGCTCCTGTCTGTCGCCCTGCTGGGTCTCTGTGTGGTCCAGGGGAAGCCGCGGGTGGAGTTCCCTGAGCTGTCTCCTCTGCTGCGGGGACGCGCTGCCCGCGAAACCGGAAGTGCGGCCCCGCTGTCCGCCGCCGCCTACACCAGCCTGTCGGGACACACTTGCGGGACTTGTAAGTAGAGGAGAGACACCCATACACCTGTGGGGGAAGTCTGGACGAGTGTGGGGTACCCTGAATTTCTCCGGGGTAACTGCCTTGGCGGCCATTGTCTGGACTCAGTCTGCTATACAGGGATTCAGGTGCTGGGGACACTGGTGGATACTGGGATGCGTAAGACCTTCTCCTTCCTTCTATTTTAATCCTCAAGTGCCGGGAATCGATTTTATATGTCCTGCAGCTCTGGTCGGGAGTGATAATCCCTGCGCCCCTGCTGAAGTGGCCGGTCACTTTGCAGTACATCTAGTGATTGTGGCCCTGCTGACTATTTCTACATATCTATAGTTTGCCTGACGCCCGTTTGTCGACTGGGGTGGGCATCCCCCCCCCTTTCTTTGCCTATATTTGCTTTGATACGTCCTGCGGACCAGGAGAACCAACACCGTGCTGTCCAAAATGGTGAAGGGTCGCCAGACCGGCGCGGCGGCTGGAGCGATGGATAAGTTTGTCCGTGACCAGGGCCCCCAGCAGCGGAGAGGGGAGACTACAAGATCCGAGGCATCGCCCCCATCTCCTGCTTATAGCTCCGTCTCCTCTGACCCTCCAGATGCTGCACTGCAGAGAGTACTGGATGCGGTAAATGCCAGTGAAGTGCGTCTGGCTGATAAAATCGGGCAGGTGCAGTCCGACCTCTCCATTATTCATCAGGACCTCCAGCGGGTGAGAGAGAGAGTGGGAGAAGCGGAGACCCGTATTTCCAATATTGAAGATACCGTTGGTCTGCTGGGTCATCGCACTGATGCTTTGGAGTCCCAGATGAATGATGTACGCAAAAAGCTCACGGATGTGGAGGGGCGTCTGCGGCGCAATAATGTCCGCTTTATTGGCCTGCCTGAAAAAGAAGAGGGCTCCACTCCCGAGGAATTTCTTGTAAAATGGCTCCGTGATTTTTTCGGATCTGAGGAATTCTCGCCTTATTTTTCTGTTGAACGGGCCCATCGAGTCCCAATGCGCCCACTGCCACCGGGGGCTCCACCCCGTACCCTTATTGCTAAGTTCCTTCACTACCGGGATCGGGACACCGTTCTGAGGCTGGCTCGTACTAAGGGCCCTCTGAAATGGAATGGATCGCCAGTATCGGTATTCCCGGACTTTGCGGTGGATGTACAAAAAGATAGGGCTCAGTTTATACCTGTCAAGAGGAGACTACGTGAACTTGACCTGCCGTATGCCATGCTATTCCCGTCCAGACTGCGGGTAGTGGCAGATGGGGAAACAAAGTTTTTCACGACCCCTCGTGAGGCCATGATGTGGCTGGACAGACGATTCCCGGCGAGGCGCGCCCTTGCGGATTAGTAACTATCCGGCTGATATTGGAAGCTGATTTTCTTCTGTTCTCCTTTATGGCTAATTATTTTGTCTGTCTTAAATACACGTGTTAGATATTGCGAAGTGATAGGATGCGGGCCTGTTTGAGTGCTGTCAATGCTTCCCTTACCTTGTTACCGCAGCTCAGACAGGACATATGTATACTCTTCAAGTTAACCACGATATACTTGATATGTTCTTGTGTATGATTATACCTTGGGGTTCTTTTGCTCTCTTTTCTTCCTGTTATATTATCGGTCTCAGTGTGGGAGGATGGGGGGAGAGGGGGGATTGCTGAATGTTTGTCCTGACATAGGTGGTTTTCTGATATCCGAGTGTGTTTTTATTTTGGGTATTAGAGGGACCTAGGGGGCGGATCTTTATAATCCCCCCTCATTTGTTTTTTGTTTTCGAGGGGGGAGTGGTTAGTGGCTGGGAGCAACTTTCTAATTTTGCTGCTTTCTAGTTGTTCTCTATTCCCGAGAGTCATTACATTCTTGGCCCCGATTAAGGAGTGTATGCACCGGCCGATGGTGCAATACAGTTTGGTTTATTTTAGTTTTTAGGTATGTACACTCAGTTTTGGGATCCAGGTATGCTGCATGTTGGGGGTGGTATACAGGGTGGGGGGAAGGGGAGGGGGTTGGGTTATGTTTATTTTTTGAGCGGAAATGTATGTAGTGAAAGTACATGGTTTACAACTGTGCAATATAAGCAATGGTGTCTGGTTACAGAATTTGTATGTGGCGGGGCTGACCGGCTGCGGGGCGATGCACTGATTATACCTTTGATGTGCTATGACGGGGATTAAGGTGTTATCGTGGAATGTGAGAGGGCTCAATGATAAAGTTAAGAGGTCTCTTGTGCTCCGACAGCTCAAACACTATGCCGCTGATATTGTTTGTCTTATGGAAACACACTTGGTGGGTAGTAAGATTCTCTCACTGAAGAAGCCCTGGGTGGGTTGGGCATACCACTCTATGCACACGTCCGCCTCACGCGGGGTTTCAGTCCTTATTAAGCGGACCGTCCCTTTTGTAATGGAATCTATACAAACGGATCCTTGGGGGAGATATGTGTTCTTGAAATGTAGGTTATTTTATGTTCCTGTTCTCCTGCTGGCAGTCTATGTGCCCCCTCCATACTCTCCCGATGTACTTAAGAGGGTTGCTGGGTTCATGGCCTTATCCCCCGGGGTGTCTGTTATTTGCTTGGGGGACTTCAATAATGTGCTAGACGTGGCAATGGATAGGCTCTCCATGTCTCCGTCTGCTGCGGGGCCTGGGAGATCTGGGTTTGCAAATGTGGTGTCGGGGTTGGGCCTGGTCGATCCGTGGAGACTGAGACACCCTTCTCTTAAACAATATTTGTGTTTCTCACACTCCCATTCTTCGTTCTCTAGGATTGACCTGGCCCTCCTCTCGAGTGACATGGTTCCCCGCGTCGGTAACATTAGATATGAGACTAGAGGTGTATCAGACCACTCCCCCTTGACCTTTAATTTAGACTTTAATTGTGATAGAGGCCAAGCTGTGTGGAAATTTAACCCATTCTGGCTCGTCCACATGGGAGATGGATCTGAAATGGTAGCCACATGGCGGGAGTTTTTCGAGCTAAATAGTACTGACCAGTCTATCTCTAACTTATGGGACACATTTAAGGCTTTTCTACGGGGGAGTTTGATTAAACGGGTGTCTGAGTTAAAATCCTTCTATAGGAGAAGGGAGGCTGAGTTGGAGGCCCGGAGTGTCGCTGCAGAACTACAATACTTGCAGGATTCCTTGATTAGTTCCAAGTCAGCCTGGTTGTCGGCTCAGAGGGAATGGAGGGACTACCTAATGGAAAAGACTCAGCATAGACTCCTTTTCTCATCCCATACCTTTTACGCTACGGGGGACAGGCTGGGGACATACCTGGCCTCACTGGCTCGGGGAGACAGACCTACTAGTGTAGTGGTAGAGATTGTGAGCACTGAAGGTGTCCACCTAACCCAGACTCCACAGATGACGGCTGAATTTGTATCCTTCTATAGTCGCTTATATGAATCTAAATTAGATTGTACCTCATCACAATTGAATGATTACTTGGACGGTGTCTGCTTCCCCACCCTGTCCGGGGAGGCCTGTGACCTTTTGGAGGCGCCTATTTCCCCCGATGAAGTTAGAGTAGCGATTGAGGCCTCTCCTAGTGGTAAAGCCCCGGGCTTGGATGGAATACCATCCGAGGTCTATAAGCATAACTTGGATTTTTTTGTCCCCCGCCTACTTGAGTTATATGGCCAGATGTTTACACAGGATTCTCTTCCCCCGTCTATGGCAGAGGCAGTGATTGTGGTTCTCCCTAAACCTGACAAGGATCCTAAGAAAGTGGAGTCCTACCGTCCTATATCCCTCCTACCCACTGACATAAAAATTTTGGCTAAGATATTGGCTAGTAGACTAAATACAGTTATTTCCCACATTATACACCCAGATCAGACGGGATTTATGCCTAATAAATCGACCTCCATTAATCTCAGACGCCTGTTTACCCACCTACAAATCCCCCGGGCGGACCCTTCCTCCTCCATTGTCGTTTCGCTGGATGCCGCTAAGGCTTTTGATTCTGTGGAGTGGGAATATTTATGGGAAGTTATGCGTAGATTTGGCATCGGCCCGAAATTTATTAAATATGTCCAACTGATGTACTCCTCTCCCTCGGCAAGGGTGGCGGTCAATGGTTTCATATCTCACTCCTTTCCCTTATCTAGAGGCACGCGACAGGGATGCCCCTTGTCCCCTACCCTGTTTGCTATGGCCGTTGAACCCCTTGCATGTCTTCTAAGAACTGATGCGGGTATTTATGGACTTAAAGTGGGTGACCGGGAGGACAGAGTGGCCCTATACGCTGATGACATCCTGATGTTTGTGGATCGCTATGCTGAGTCTATGCCTAGGATCTTGGAAATTATTGATGGGTTCGGGCGATACTCTGGTTTACTGATAAACTGGGAGAAATCCTCTATTATCCCACTTATGGGCGAAGTCCCTGCCTCCCCGTTGGTGGTTCTTCCATTGAAGTGGGTGGAATCATTCAAATATTTGGGTATCTGGGTGTCTAATAACTCTCAAAAATTCTCTTCTCTTAATATTACTCCTCAAATAGGGTATCTCCGCGGCCGAGTGCAGACGTGGGGTAAGTTGCCCTTAACAGTCACGGGGCGGGTTAATATGGTTAAAATGGTCTTCTTGCCCAAGCTTCTCTATGTCCTGCAGCAATCACCCGTCTATATCCCACAGAAGATTTTTAAACAAATAGACGGGTTGCTGTCCTCCCTGGTGTGGGCTAGTAAACGAGCACGCTTAAAACTAGATACCATGACCAGAACACGTGAAATGGGGGGTCTGACCCTCCCCAATTTCCGTTTCTACTACTACGCGGCGCAACTGATACATGTCTGGGAGTGGGTTAATGATCTCGATCCCTTGGCTTTGCATTCACTGATGCTGCATCACGACTACCCGGGGGGGCTCCCCATTACAGCTACTTCTCTGTGGCAGCGTTAAAATGTGCACAATACCGCTTATTAAGCAAGCCATCCTGGTGTGAAAAGCGGTGCACTCGGTGATGCGGGGCCATGGCGTCGACCCGGACACCCCTCTGGATAACATATATGGGCTACCGGAACTGTGTCATCTTCAGGTCCGAGAGGTTTGGGGAAGATGGGGAGTATCATCCCTGGGCCATGTATATAGTGATGGGATTCTTAACTCTTTCCAACAACTTCAACACGCACATAACATTCCTTCAAGGGTCTTTTTTCAATTCCTACGGTTGAGACATGCACTGGCAGCCCAGTTTCCAAATGGCCCTCCAGGCCTAGCTGACACCCCGGTTAAAACAATGTTGCAAACGCTAGACTCGGGACACTTAGTCTCTAGGATATATGGTCGTATCCTGCAAATGCACCACGGTGACCCTCTCATGGCTCTTCGGGGTAAGTGGGAATCAGATGTGGGTATGCTATCGGATGATGCATGGAATACTGCCATAGGGGCCCATCGGATCTCCACTTCCTCTGTCAGATATCAGCAAATACAGCTATACATTCTACACAGGGTGTATATGACCCCGGTGAGATTAGCACATATCGGGGGTGCTCACAACTCGCAATGCCCTAGATGTGGAGTCGTGGATGCAGACTTCTGGCACTTACTATGGTTGTGTCCTGACGTGTCTGTGTTTTGGACGGCGGTTATACGGATCTTATGTGACACAGGTATTCCCTCCTTCGTATGTACTCCTGCACTTTGTACACTGTTGATTGTGGACGAGGAAGCCTTAGACCCACCTAGTAGGCGATATGTTATTAACTTATGCGCTTTAGCCAGGGTCTGTATTGCCCGGCTATGGCTGGCCAGTGAGGCCCCGACATCTGGGGCGTGGATATCCCTGGTCAATGAAACAATTGCGCATGAAAAATTTGTGTTTCTGGCTAGGAAGGTGGAGAGGAAATGGTCCACGATATGGGGTAGATGGATGGACTCTAAATATTACAAAGAGAGATATAGCTAAAGAGAAGAACAATTCCAGATGCGCTGTCACAGCTGCCAGCAAGGGATTGTCAGTCCCAATAAAAAATGTTTACAACAAAAGGCACTTAAGCCGGCGCTGGCTGTCTTTCCAATAATTAAAACAACTATGGATGATTGAAAACACTTGTATTTATTAGCTAGACACTAATTAGTGAATAAAAACATAAATAAAATATAAAATTCACACATACATATGAAGTTAAAGGGCATATATGGAGCTGAGAAAAAATTCAAATATGCTGCTAATGAGTGTCCACTGAGGATCCCGGACTAGAACACTGGACAAAAGTTCCCTGGGGAAGAGGAATAAAATACAGCTGGTATTACCCGTGAGGACGGAGGCTTCCAAATGCTTTTGAAAACAGCAAGCAAGCTGTATCACTTGTATTCAAGCTGGGTCTCTCCAATTGGTGCTGTATTTAATATGTCCCACAGAGAACAATTCCAAGGCAGGTGTTCCAAAATAAATTGTCATAAGTCCATATCTGGATCCTGTTGTAATGTGGAGCACTGGTGATGGTGGCGATGGCAGCTTTTCACACTTAACGCGTTCCCCTAGGCACAGTCACCTAGCTTCATCAGAAGCTAAACCCGTGTTCTTCCCCGTGTGTCAGTATGGGATGTAGTGCGAGGGGGGAGTCCCCGCGGCCGGTCTTGCCTTGCTATGATATATGTAACATAATGTGACAATTCTGCTCTGCTTATGAGATTAAGGGATCTGTTATGTTTAGGATGTGTTGAGCTAAGACACCGTTGCTATACGACTATATGTTCTATGAGTAACAATGTTTACTAAATATATTATAAACTGCTTACATGTACTGCTGTCTCCACACATGTTGGGTGTGGAAATTGTCTGTGTGTTGTATGTGTGAATTGTTAAAACAAAATTGAAAATCTCAATAAAAAATATTGAATTTAAAAAAAAAAAAGTTTATGGCACTGGCTAACTTTTCTGCACATCTCTGATCAAAACTCACCAAATTTCCAGGAGTTTATACTGCTGCACCTGTGTATAATGCCCAGATGTACGTTTTCGCTCATATATTGCATGTAAATCTGGCTCCGGTGCTAGTCTGTGCCTCCTGAGCTATTTAGCTCACCGCACGTCCCTGGTGAACGGGGCTTTAGTACATCTGCCCGTTTATCTGACTGAACAGCTTCATCAATCCATTCAAAATGTAATTCTATGCTTTTTCTCTCTGAACAATGGGGTTAATTCAGAGTTGATCGCAGCAGCAAATTTGTTAGCAGTTGGGCAAAACCATGGGGGTCATTCCGAGTTTATCGTAGCTGTGCAAAAGTTTGCACAGCTATGATCATCTTTCCTGACATGCGAGGGGACGCCCAGCACGGGGCTAGTCCGCCCCGCATGTCAGTCCGGCCCCCCTCGCAGAAGTGCAAAGGCATCGCACAGCGGCGATGCCTTTGCACTTTAGGAGTAACTTCCGGCCAGCGCAGCTTTAGCGTGCTGGCCGGGAGCTACTCCTCGCTCCCTGGCCCGCAGCGGCTGCGTATGACGTCATGCAGCCGCTGCGGGCCAACCCCGTTTGGTCCGGCCACGCCTGCGTTGGCCGGACCGCGCCTACAAAACGGCGGCCAAACGCCGCTTTTTCACCCTCCCACCCATCGATCACCTCTGCCTGTCAATCAAGCAGAGGAGATCGTTATCCTGCTATGGCCGTCGGCCATCCCGCATGCGCTGGCGCATTACGGCGCCGGCGCAGCAGGGACCCGTTCGCTCTGCTGCGTTAAAACGCAGCGAGCGAACGGGTCGGAATGACCCCCCCATGTGCACTGCAGGTGTGGCAGATATAACATTTGCAGAGAGAGTTAGATTTGGGTGGGTTACTTTGGCCCTCATTCCGAGTTGTTCGCTTGCAAGGCGATTTTAGCAGAGTTGCTCACGCTAAGCCGCCGCCTACTGGGAGTGAATCTTAGCATCTTAAAATTGCGAACGAAGTAATCGCAATATTGCGATTACACACCTCGTAGCAGTTTCTGAGTAGCTTCAGACTTACTCGGCATCTGCGATCAGTTCAGTGTTTGTCGTCCCTGGTTTGACGTCACAAACACACCCAGCGTTCGCCCAGACACTCCCCCGTTTCTCCGGCCACTCCTGCGTTTTTTCCGGAAACGGTAGCGTTTTTTCCCACACGCCCATAAA